>NC_056748.1:350338118-350416733 GCF_019279795.1 Protopterus annectens | reverse complement strand
TGTTTTAATAATGTATATCTAGGTTGTACAGTTTCCAAGATAGGAGGATTTGTGAAAGTTTATCAAAAAGTATAATTTAGGTTTGTGTACATTATGATGTGTTATAGTATTTATGGAAAGACTATGAATGTACGGACTGTAAAGAATACTTCTTATCTAATAACATTACTATTTGTGCAGTTTCTTTTAATAATCTTTACAATATTTTTCAGAAAATGGTCAGGAATGTAAGCTGTGTGTATGTAGTCTGCTAGAGGCATCACATTCCGCATCATATAGGTGTCAACTAGCAGCATTCATTATCCAAACATAAACGGAAAAGTCTATGTACCACAAATTGTGCTGAGAAATTTCATAATTTAATTATTAATAATTATTTACTGAAGGAGAGGTTGTAGATTAAAAAAAAGTCTTCTCCTTAGCCCAATTTGCTTACTGCTAGGGCAGTTTACCAGGAAGCACTTTGAACACATAAATTGACTTCAGTTTTGAAGAAGAAATACAACAGTGGCAGCTCCTGAAAGACTTGCGAGTCTGATGAGGAAATTACCTCACACTTCAACTATGTTCACTGCGCTTTGAGTTTAAGAAAAGAAAAGCATATCAACAAACTTTCTACTGCCGAAAGCAGTTGGCAGTAGAATGCTAGCTGTTGTTTTTTTTTCTTTTCTGTAAACTAGGCTGGCACCATCGCCCTTTTAATCCCCTGAAGTCTGACAATGTTTGAAGGATATGAAGTCTGAAATTCAAATGTATATCATTATTTAGTGACTTCAGTCCTCAGTAATATGCCAGAAAATTATATATTTTTATCAGGAACAGACCAAAATATGATGCAAACATCAGGATAGCTGACAAGTATGCCCTTACACTAAAGCTGCTCTGTGATCTTTATGGCAGAAAACAAATATGCAGATATAGCTTTTAAAAAGTTTAATGCACAGGTAAGGCTTTTAAAGTCCTGTTTGTGTTACTGTTGCACTGATGCTGTGGTCAGCGCAGGCTTGAAGCTGACTTGTTTGGGTAACTGGGCACTGCAGTACATTAGGCCCTACCTTCACCCATCCCTGTTTCTCATTGGTGGTTTTGCCGTACCTCTCAACCTCTTGCCACAAGAAATCTGGACATGACAGTGGGGGCGGGGGACAAATGCCCAAAAATAGGGACATATTTTAAATATTGCCTTTATAAACTTAGTTGCTAGATCAATAGGGTTTGTGTTAGCATGTATTCCTGATAAGACATTAACATCTCCCCCTTATGGTGACAGACTGAGCAATCCATCTTAGTTGCACATGAAAAGCCCACGACATACTTCATTCCAGGTCAGTGAGTAGAGTCAATGCATTTTAAGATCTGCTTCATTGTCCACAATGTCTAACAGCAGCATAGCATCTCTTCTCTTACATGCTTCATTGTCCACAATGTGTAACAGCAGCATAGCATCTCTTCTCTTACATGTGACAATTTGTCACTGTTTTCTAAATGGAACAAAGAGGTGGACGGCAAACTAGAATCCATCAAGCTTTGTCTGTTTATTTTCACCAATACAGTGCATTCTGTTTTGTCAAAATACCTAGAAAATGTAATAAAGTACCTTAACAGAAAACATGTCAGTTTCTGATGCACGCATTTATCAATTTATCTGCTCCTAAAAAATTTCTCTTTGTGTGGGGTTTGCATATTCTAAAACTACGGATGGTTTAAGTGCTAGGAGTCCCACACAAACACACATTTGCTTTCTTCTGATCTAAGGCAGTCTAAACCTCATTAATTGTTCACTAGCACATTTTGCAGCATACATCTGCAGTGTTTCTTGCTGCAGCACTTGTGTTATCAGTTGTGAATCAATGTGTCCAGCTGCTCTGCTCTGGAATTTCATTGCAGAACTCGTGCCCTTTCCGATGTTATCCTAGTAAGTAGGTACAAGGAAAAGAAGTCACTCTGAAGGATATGATGTATGAAACTCAAATGTATGTCAGCTTCAAGCTTTCCACAACCTGAGTGCATCACTATCCCAACTTAACTTATAAAGTTATAATGATTTACTTTGAGTGTCGTTATATCATATGATGCAGATTAATGCCACGTGAAGAAAAAACACTTCCTCTACAAAGCTGCATCTGTATGAAAAAAAGTTATGGAGAGTTCTACATCATGGCAGTAATTGGTAGAAGGTGTTGTCTAATGGGCAGGTAGCGTTAAGTTGGTGAGGGGCATGATAAAGAATGGGGTAGGGGAATATAGAAGTGTGGCTTGTGAATACACACTGATTTTGGCAGTGCAATATTTGCTGCTTTTTTTTTCTTTTCAGTAAGCAAGTGTGACTTGTGAAAACAGTTGAACTGTGAGAATCAAGTTGTTTTGCTAACCTCACCAAATTACTTGATTCTCGCAGTTTAACTGTGTTTAGCTGCAGTTGCAAGTTAAAGAAAAGAAAAAAACCTAGCAGTAAATATTGTACTGCCAAAAGCGGTACAGCTGAGATGTTAACAGACACACTGGGGAAGCTTCAGCTCTCCTTGCTCCCCCAGTCAGTCCGCCACTGACAACTGTATAAGATTCTGCCTTATAAAAACTGTTTAACAGTATATAAACTTTCTAAAGCTTTGTAGCTGTGGAAGTCTAATAATCTATCAAATCTGAATTGTTTAACTTAAGTTTACTTGCACTGTTTATTACCTCTGAGCCTGTGTTGTGGCTGAAAGGTTTCAGAACCAGTCCACATACCCAGTTACCAAACAGTAAATAAATAGACAACCTTTTGCATTGATCCACCCAGCAAGTTATGCTTTTGACACTGTTTTAGAGGTAGAAGAAGACAGACCAGTCAGTTACAAAAGCTATGTATTTACCATAATCAATGTGTAGGACTAGGCCTATCTTTATCTATGACCCATGCTGTAGGAGTATGGAAATTGCTTCAGAGAGCTTTTGTTTTTCTTCCTTGGTTTCTTCTTTTCTTGTACTGTACCTTCCACAGGTAAACAGATGTTTGGAAAGGGGGTCCTTCTGTGTGCAGATCTGTGGGAAGAGGTGAGGAGTTAGGCAGCCTGAGAAGATTTTAGATGTCAAGCTGCTTGAGGCCTACTTGCCTATAGTCCTTGAAGTAGAAGGTAGACCTAGTCCTACACATCTGTTGTTATAAGTACCCAATTTTCATTTTTTTTTTTTGCTTCTTCTTGGCCTGGACAGACATATTCCTTCTTTAGCCTTTGTCCTCTGAAGCTCTGAACTTCCAAGATGTTGCGGTCTCATACTTCTATCAAGCATCTCCTACCATGCCCTAAGGGTAACTGTTTGACTGTGTTATTTCCATTGATAACTGAATATTTGGGGTTCTTCAACAGAATGGTCTCTCTCATCTTCTGAACAGTGACTTTCTGCTAGAAGATTTACCAGGAGACATGTGCCTGGTATTCCCGTTGAGCAGCTGATAAGAGTCTGAGTCCTTTTTCAACTACCATCCCTTTGTTTGTTTCCTATGTGGCAAAAATCTTTGACTCCAGTTGAAGTTGATCTAGAATATAACTGGCTGCCATCTCTTAACTTTCATTCTAGCCATGATTCCTCATCCATAACAGTCTTAAAGGCCTCTGCAGATCATTTTTGCATGGAATCTTTCAGCATAGCCCCTCTCTCACTCTGGTATCCATTCCCACCTCAGGATGTTTATTTTATGACTAAGAAACTAACTCTGCCTCATCTCATATGAAACTCCTGTCTTGAAAGATTCTTGTTGTAGTGGTAGTTACCTCTACTAAGAGAATGTCAGCATTGTAGGCACTTTGTTAAACCTCTTCAGATTGTTTTTCAAAAAAATGGTGCTTAAAACATTAGGTTTAATTCATCCTTTTAACATAGACTAATTCAAATTAGTGTGTGTTGTAACTATCAATTTGCCTTTCTTCTTGGATTAGTCTGATCATGAAGAGCATGTTTTACAGTATTGATATCCACAGACAGTGTGGATAGAGCTAGACCACTCAGAAAAGGCAGTCAGTCTGATATTTGTGCCCTTTGTCATATCCCAGCTGGGCAAGAAAGTTAGCAAATACAGCAGTTTCAGATGGTTAGCCAGCTGTGTTAGACTTGGCTATGGGAAGCACTGGGGGGTTCTTACTAGAACTCCCTAAAGCTCATCTTTCTAATGCAGTGGTTTCCTTCATGGCCTTTCACTGAAATGCCAACTTGCATGATAATTTTGCAGCAGGAAGTTGGTTTTCACTGGACACATTTAGAGCTAGGTCTTCTTTCAGGGGTATTATTGTCAGAGTTGTGTTTTCATTACTCTGACCACTCCAGAGCATTAGTTAGGGACTCTGTCCTAGAGCTTAGTGAAGATGGAACTGTTCATATCAGACGGTAAACGTATGGGTAATTACCGTAATCACAGATCTGTAAGAAGGTGGTCCATATTTGGTAACATATTTTTCCTGTCGGTCTTCCATGTTCTGTTCTACTGTTTCGTTTTTCTTTTCCACAGCTTTCACTGACAGCAGAACTGGAGAGAGTTAGCTGAATTATGCATAAAGAGAAGGTGGAGTTGGAGGGGGCTTGCAGGCTGTAAATCTTATTTTTTCTGTCCAGTGATCCTGACACCTGTGATTTAAGCCCTAAAATTTACAGAATATGGACCATCTTCTTCCTGATGCTTTTTTTCATCTTCTGTTTTGATCCCTACTACTTCTCATCATTGATCTCTGCCGTTGTTGTCAGGTTGTTGCCTTCCTCATGTCCTTCTTGTTGATTTGGTGGGGTGGGCAGATTATCTAAGACATGTAGTTTTCCCCTTAAGAGAGGCAAGAGCTGGAGTTGGGCATGTTACACATGCAAAGGATGTACAGATTTTAGAGTATGGGGAAGGGAACCCTAGCTGGGTGGAGCAAGTGTGATAACGTAGGCATTACCGCACATGTCATCAGCTCACTCATGCCCCCTGCTGTAATAGCATGCTTGCAGCCAGGGAGAAATGCTCCAGTCTCCAGCAAGCTGTGCTGTGATTGCACACAGATTCTTATTCCCCCCTCCCCCAGATGCATGAGCTGATGCCAGCCAGTGATTCTCACCCCCCCCCCCCCCCATTCCAACTTCTCTGGTACCCAGGCCTGTAATCAAAATTTAAGTCGGGAGCATGTCGCGTGATCAAAAGTGATTTCAGTGAACACAAAAAGAATGTGCTGTTGGCTGAAATTATGTTCAATGACATGGAGTTTGCTTCTTTCTCCAGTGTTGTGTGATCTCTGAGTTAGTATATATAAGGTCTGGAGTACATTGGGGGTGAACGGCGGAGGGGGGGGGGACTTGCCCCCTGCAAGAAAAATTGAGTTGTTTGAAGATGGTTTTGCCTTTTTTTTCTGTTCGTTGAAATTACCTTTGACTTGACATGAATTTAGCTAAGTAATCTAGGCTGCTGTCAGGGCTTCATCACTCTGTGTACAACATTGTCTTTTGATATAGTAATTAGCCATAACTTTCACTTTTTAAATTTAATTTTGTGATTGTGGTAGTTTTCATGTCTAGTTATTCATCTTTTTTTTTTCCAAGTGTGTACAAAATTTTTTTTTTGCAAGCACCTTAGCTGTGCCTTGCATCTTGAATATCACTTAATTGTTTATTGATAAGCTGCTACATTCACAGTTTTTCCCTTTAAGATTTTTAACATAATTGAAGAATACATTACTATTGCTTTGAAACTTGGAGAATAACTGGAATTCAGAGCCAGAACTGGAAGAGGCATTTATTTAATTTAGACTTATTTTTATGTCTAGATAATTTAAGAAGGCAACACAATGTCCTTAGCCAGTGATTAAATGCCAGCATGTTGCCTTGATAAGCAGGTGACACACACACATTGAAAGGATTTTACTAAGATGTGTTTTTCCCCATGCTTGCTATGATTTCTGTAATCCCACTCTTATGATCAGTACAGCATGAAAGCAACCATGTCATAACTTCCTTTTTAACTGAGTTGAGATGGTCTTGATTTCGGCTCTGGCCCCAGCCTGGTTTAATACTGTGAAAATCTCCCTGCAAATTCCTGCTAAGATGTATGCTGGTTTTATACACAGAGAATCAACTTTTGCTAAAATGATTTGGGGGTTACCAGGATGCAATGAATTACGTAAAGAGCTTTTGTGTTTGGCGTGGTTCATAATTTTAACTTTGATAGTTTCTTACTGTTGTCTTTTCAGTGTAGTGATGTTATGGTGAATGTGTATGCATAATTCACTATGGTCATTGCGAGACCTGTGCAGTTTGTTACATTTCTAAGACAGGTTATATTGAGATTGTGGCTTTTTAAAGTACATGTGAGGCATTTTGGGGTGAATACTGCAGAGCCACTGTTTTGTAGTGTTAGTTGTCTGTGTGTGTGTGTGTGCGCACACTCGGTACGACTGCTGAAAAAATAAATTCTCTCTCTCTCTCTCTATATATATATATATATATATATATATATATATATATATATATAAAAGAATTTTTTAAAATGTTTATTGAATTATTGCATAAGATATACAAATATACATTTTATATAAAAGAAAACAAACCATGTTAACGTGCTCACAGTTAAACGTTATGCATCACATACATTTTTATACAATTTTCAATCCAACATTACATAAATTGCTTAATTCCTGCCTTTCTTTAAACCTCACTTCTCAAAAAATTATGCTGCATGTGTTGCTCTTGCAATTTCCATCATTTTTCGTATGTCATTTGTTCCTACTTTTTTCTAAAATCCCACTTCCAGTTCTTTTATCTCAGTTGCAGTATTCGCTGCTTTAAATGCAGTTGGTTAAGACTTTGATTTCCATTTCCTAGTAATTGTTTATTTGGCAGCCACCAGAGTTAAACTTTTACAAGGCTTTACTATGTCTAGGCAGTTCATATCCTGTATCCCAGCTCAAAAAATAATTTCCTTAGTTACACCCATTTGCTTACCTTATATTTTTGACAGAGTACACTGTAGGGAATTTGTCAACTTATTACACTCCCAAAACATATGTTGCCATTTACTTCTTTCTTCAGCATCACACCTCCAACATTTGCCATCTACCTGAGGAAGAATTCTTTGGAGTCTACTTAAGGTATATAAATACGTATGCAGACACTTCCAAGCAAAAATACAAAATCTTACAGATTCTGTTGCTTATTTGGGAGTCGTACATGTATCCTGTCATTATTTCCTAGTGAATTACTTATCTAATCTCTCTCCCCAATCTTTTCTA
This sequence comes from Protopterus annectens, assembly GCF_019279795.1. Lineage (NCBI taxonomy): Eukaryota > Metazoa > Chordata > Ceratodontiformes > Protopteridae > Protopterus > Protopterus annectens. The sequence goes on along the minus strand of NC_056748.1, from coordinate 350,409,501 downwards.
ACCTCCTCTGATTGATTTTTTCAGTTATTGTACAATATTTTATAGGCCATATTAATTATCTCTTTTTTTAACAGCAGCTTCTGGCCTAGATTCAGTTAAAAACTCGACAAGAGCAGGTCTTTCAGTTAGGATTCCCTTGTTGCTTTTTCTTTCCTTGTACACTGTCAATCCCTGATAGAGAAGGCAGTCTGTAGCCTGCAGTCCAAATGCCATCATTGCCTCTTCCCATTCTATTACCTTTCTCTGTCTAGTTATTTGTTCCCAATACCATTGTTCCTTTGCTAGTTTCTCCAGTAAATACTAGATCCCTCTTGCATATTCTCTGTACCCCCAGTTGCAATCATCCTTAGCAGAATCTTCTTTCTCAACTCTGTTGAATTAGTTCTTAGAATGTTTTTCTGCTGCTTTATTAATATAATAATCTGTATGGCTGTTATTCCCCTTAAGGACCTGCATCCAGTATCCCACTCTCTCCTTATTTATTGAATTCCCCCACTTGATTATCATCATCATCATCCCTTTCCTTTTGAATTGCAGCTTTTAGCTTGTGTTATGCATATGAGCCTTAACTATGTAGCTCAAAATATCCCTTCAAATCAGGTAATCCTAAACCACTGTGTTCTGTTGAAAGTATCAACTTACCCCACTTGACCCTTCAACTTACCCCACTTGACCCTTGTCCTCTTCCTTTCCAGAAAAAATCCTTTAGGTCTTTTATTAATTACTCTCCACAACTTCTCCCGTTTGATAAAAATGTTTGACCAATATATAACACTAAAAATGACTAAAAATATGTTCACTGCTTGTATCTTGCTATCCATATCCATAAATATAAGGTTCCAGTTTTTAAGTTTTTGTATTCTTTTGTTTAGTCTCTTCCCATACATCCTTAGCTGCCGTAAAAGGATCCTTTTTAACCCATACTCCTAAATACTTAATTGTGTCCCCCCATAAATATGGCTATTGCTGAACCAATTCAAGTGTAGGTGCATAGCTTACATCTTTACCCTTTGATTTGACTTCATTAATTTTATATCCTGAAAAAACGTAAAACTGCCAATGTTCTACGGCACTGAGGAGTCCTTTTCTGGTTTTACCAGGTACAGAATAATATGGTCTACAAATAATGCAGACTTTTCTTGATTACCATACCAATTATACCCTTGAATTTCTGAGTCCTTGTTTTCTCAGCCCTCGCTCTAAATGTAATGAAATAATAAAGGGGAAGGAGGACACGCCTTCCTCTTTCCTCTGTTCAGACACATCTTATCAGAGAGGACCCCCTCCCATTTTAATTTTGCTTTTGATCCCTCATATATCTTTCCTAATTAACCTTGAAGCAAACAGCAAAAGGTTCAACCAAATAGCGAAACAAAATTTGAGCTCAAAGAGAAAACCAAACCAGCTGGAGCCTGAACGCAGGTTTATTGTGTTACAAACGGACAGCGTTTTCACTACACAAAAAAGGTAGCTTCCTCAGAGGTTAAAAACACACAAAAACAGCACCCTTTTAACTCCGCTCTGTAATAGGTCAACAATTACATCACTTCCTACCGAGCAGGAGCTTATTACAAAGGCGTGAATTAAAACTACAAGATTAATGTGTCAAAACATGACAAGCAAAAAGATTTTATATAAAATAATTTAAACAATTGTCTAAAAATAATTACGAAGTGTGCTTAAATAACTTTCGTAAAGGACACTTCTCATGTGCCATTAAGCACACTAGTATGATAATATATTATTAAAAAATATTTATTTAATATTTATATTTATTTTTTGTGTGTTTTTATCCTCTGAGGAAGCTACCTTTTTTGTGTAGTGAAAACGCTGTCTGTTTGTAACACAATAAACCTGCGTTCAGGCTCCAGCTGGTTTGGTTTTCTCTTTGAGCTCAAATTTTGTTTCCTAATTAACCTTAGTATTATCAGTGAATGCAAATGATTACATTGCTGTACTCATAAAATCCCCAGCTTACTCTGCTCAATGCTTTCTCTGCATCAAGATCCACCAACAACAGTGGCATTTTCTTACACTCTGCTTCCCTTTGGATCATCATTGTTCTATTAATGTTGTCATATCCACATTGATCCATATCTATCGATTTTGTCAACACCCTTGCCATTCTTTTAGTTTTTGTAGACATAAGCACTTTATAATCATGGTTTAAAATGGAAATGGGCCTATATGAAGCTGGGTATATTACTGTCTTTAGGTATCACAACTATCACAGCTTTCTTCCAGGATGTTGGTGCGTCCCTCCTTTTAAAATACTGTTAAAACCCTTCCAGAGATTTGTCACTATTGCCTTTCTAGCTTCCAAATGTCTACAGGAATGCTATCTGTTCCTGGAGCCTTTCTTGCAGACTAATTGTAGATCACCATTTTTATCACATCTACTATCTTTGTTGAGCCTTATCACCTGTAACATTGGGGTACTTAAGTCTTGTATAGATATTTCCATTTGTGCTTTTCTTGATTTCCACATTCCTCTGCTTTATACAACTTTTCATAACATTTCCAAAATGCCTCTAATACCTCTTCATGATCTGTGGTTATTTTTCTTGTTACAGGCTGCCTATGTTTGGCAACAACCCTTTCTATTTTCTTGTTGCCGAAGTTGTTGAGCCAAGAGATTTTGTGCTCTGAAGTTATCAAAAACACTTTCTAAACTCATGCATATTATCCAGATACTCCCATGTTTTCTGTTTAACACACTGCATTTACGCCATTTCTTGTTTTGTGAGATTACCATTATTTTGCAATACTTTAATCTTTACCAGCCTCTCTAAATATTGCTACTTATTAACAAGACCTTTTTGTTTTTTTTCTACACTATTTTTAAACTCCACTTTCATTTTATTCCACTCACTAGCTATAAGTTTTGAATAAATTTCAATCTTCCCCAATGACTCTTGAATAATTTCCACTACTCCATTCCTTAGATTACTCTTTTAAACAGGTAGGTGGGGAAATGCCAGGGTCACATTTTTGTTTCTTTACCCTGCATTTCTATCTTTGTTAGTGGAGCGTGATCTAAAATAGTTATTGGATGTGTGTTGAAGCTTTCTATTTCACAGGAGTGTACATTTAATTTGTTTAGTCTAGTCCAGTTATTATAAATTAAATAATATATAAATTCTCTCCGAGTTCCTAATGCTGAATTCACAACTTCCTGATCAAATATTTTCGCAACCTTCTTCAGCAATTTACCCTCTTTTGTTGCACTTTCCCTTCTAGGTCCCCAGATACATCCATACTTTTGCAAATCAAGTTCCAGTCCCTATATTTAAGTAATATTCCCTGCTGAAGGCTGATTATTTCTCCCAAAATGTTAAGTTCCATAACAGTTTTATTTGGAATGTAAATATATGCCGGCATAATCCTCCTTTATTACCACAAATCTACGGTTGCTAGCTTTCTTGCGCTGTTCTGTCACTGTTGGATTTCCTATAGTATTCGGTATAGGTACACACCTTTTCCTTTGTCCCTGATTTTCTGCTGAATAGCCATTCTGAAATCATCTGTATCAAATTCTTAAGCTCACTTCTTTCCAGATGTCTCTTCTGCAGCATTGCTATTTGTATTGTGCATTTCTTAATATAATTCAGTATTCTTACCTTTTTGTATGTACCTGTGAGGCTATTCACATTCCAAAATAATATGTTTAGTGTAGTCATTATAAGTTGTTATTCCCACCAATTATATATGACAGCTTTTTTAAATGTCCGTTTCCAACTTTTGTATTACATGCACCTACTAATGTTTGGCAGATTAATCCTCCATTTGAGCCTATACCAACTTTTACAAGACTTTTTGTTTTAATGAAAAAAAATCCTGCAGAACACTCCCATAACCTATTAACTTAAACGCGCAAAGCTAGGCTCATCTGCATATAATTAAGCTTAATCCCCTTGATAGGAACAATGGTTTCAAATCAACTGTTGCACCCAGAGGCATTAATTAACTTAAATTTAAGGTCATCCATGTTAAAGCTTGCACTCCTACTTGAACTAATCACTGTCTATTCTTGTCTTGTCTTTATTCTCCTCCCATATGTGAAAAACAGCTTGCATGCTTTCAGAAAACATTAACTTCTAGCTGTAAGAAAAAGTGCACTAGCTGTCTTTAAATAAAACTAGATTATATATACTTTTTCTAGTAAATGCATAAAAGTATGTAGTTACCAGAAAAGCTGCTCTTATTCATTTCCAGTAATTTCAAATTGTTTTTTTTTTTTTTTTTTACTGAGCTGCTTGCCCTTGTACCTTGTTAATTTGTAATGTTTCTCTCAGTAAAAAATTTCCAGACTTCTCAATTTATTGCCTTAGCCTTTAGTCACCTATCTCCATGGAAACACAAGGACAAAATGTACAGCTGCCCTTAGATGCAGACCTCTCAACTGGCACTGAACAATCTTTTGCTTAAAACTATTCATTACATTGTGGTCTCTCATTTTTAAGACCCACTTGTTTACACAAAAACTTGTCATTAATCCAGCTATTCACATGTACAAAAGTAAAATAAAACATTTCAGTTCTACATATATTATAATCCGTGCAATTTTAAACCTTTTTTTCCATTTGTGTCCTTCCAAACATTAATGATATAAAGTCGGCTGTGTGCTTGTCAGTCATCCAACAAGTTTAACAAAGTCAACAAAAATCCAATCTTTCTCAGACAGTTTTTCTTGTGAAGCCATATTTCACAAATTTGATTGGTGCTTTAGAGTCTCCCATTTTATTTGCTAATTTCAGTGTTACTTGTTTTCTTCCAGTTCATTTCCATCTCCCAAACCCAGACAACAGTTAAAGTCCGAGGTAGACCCAGTACTTTTAGTCAGTTATTGTGCTTTTCTCTGTATGTTAAACATTTTCCTGTGGAACACTGGAAATTGTTTCACTGACAATGTCTATCTATGAGCTTTATCTGAAGAATGAGAAGCAGAGTCCCATTTTATTTGATGGCTCACTTTTTGTTGGACAAATTTGTGTTTCCTTCTTAACGTGTTCTACATAAAAATGATTTTAATCCTCCAAGAAAAAAAATTCTGAAGACACCTGGATAAAACGGCTTCAATGGTGTAGTTGGGCATACCTTATGTACTATTGTACATTTTTTCAAAGCATTATATAAACTTGGCTTATTTCAGATCATATTATGCATACAACTGTCTGAATGAATGCCTTTAACAATAAATGCAATATTGGAAATCAAAAAGCAATATTTTTAATAGTTTTAGTGGGAACAGCTGAATATGTTACTTAAATTTATTAAGTGGTTGGGGGCAGCATTTTGAGAGATGTGTTGGGGATAATACTAAGAGCTTGCGAGTACAAAATAGAATTTGGTTGCTATACCCCTGAGCAACTTGAATCATCTTTCTGCCTGTTGACATTATCTGATTGCTAGGATGAATTTGCTTCTCTTCTGCCTGTTGTGCAGTGAATAATCATTTTCCACAAACACTCTACTGTCTTCAGTTTTTAATACATTGCCCTTCTACCACAATTTTGTCAGAATCTACTCTTTCTGTTGGTGTTATTGCATCTTTACTAATACAGGTCTCTGCTGCTTTCTCATGGCCAGGTTTAGAGCATGCACACACTATCCATTTTCGATTAGCAAATCCTGCTGTGAAATACCAGTTCATTTGCTTATTTGTGCTTTCATAAAGTTTATACAGTCTGTTCCTTCAGGTTTCTCTGGTGTAACAGAAAATCTCAGGATATCCCTGTGTGCTTTGTTCTCTACGTTTTTTTTTTAACAACTCTTCTTGAGCAGTCTCATACTCGGCCAGCCTTTTCTTCATTTCAAACACTGGATTTTTGCACTTTTATCAGCTCATCTGAATATCTTTTTAAAACTTCTATGTTTCTATTCTTTTGTTGTTTGTGTTGATATAATCAATCAATGTTTCATTTATTTCAGTTCTGAACACATTTGACTTATTTTTTTCCCTCTAAATTAGTGGAAGCCATCTCTTGTAACAAAGCTGGAGCTTGAACTGCTTTTTGCTGAACAGCTGCAGGATTCTTCCCAGTCCGTGTTTTCTCGTCCCCATTTCAAGTTCATTTTCTTTCAAGCTCGCTAAATGTCTTTTTTGCTGGCAACCAGCACTGTGCTTACTAACGAGTAACTGACTTTTTACTAAAACAGGCAGAAATACTGGCCCTTATGTACGAGTTTATTTTTTCACATTTGGAGAGCTAAAATTAATATGTTGATCAGTGTGCAGCCACCTTGGAAAACTTGACTATAACCTTAATATTGTGAATATACTTAACTTTTTCACATATTTTAAAGTCTTGTCAGTAAATAATGTATTTTCTGTGGCCATGAGGCTGTTGTATCTTAATTCATCATCTATAGAATGTTTGAAAGTTAGGTCATGTAGTGTTGCCATAAGTACTTAAAAAGTAAGATCAAGCCTGTGTAAAAATATAAACAAAAAAAATCTGTACTGGTCAAAACCTTCTTTCATGCTTTTCAAGGCACATCTAAATTTGGCAAGTTTTTTCAGTTTTCTTTTTGGGGTAGGTTGTAGCTTTACTTGTCAGGAGTGCATTAGAGGCCTTTCTGCATTCAGATTTTATAAACAGAAGTTTAATAACTTGACTTTGTTTTGTTCAGTGGGAGCCATATGGCTTCTGCCCATTTTTAGATCTCAGCAAGCTAATATTCTATGTCAGATATGAAGATAGAACACGTTTGTCTCCTATTCTTCTTGTGGTGGGAGAGACTGACTGATGGCATGCAAACCTTTTCTAAATGGATTGCAGACTGCAACATCTTTTGTCGTTATGCAGCTTATGTCCAGGTAAACAGCTGCTGATGAATGACAATCCTTCCGTGTTATGCCTGCTTCAAGTGCTTTCTTTACAAATGTCTGTACTGCAGAGAGTTATGATCCAATCACTTGATCATTAGTTTGCTTCTCAGCTTCTCCAAGTTGGAAAGGTGTTTGCTTTGACTGTACCTTTAAGATGGAAGGGGGGTGTTATATTATCTGAATAGGAAGGAAGCTACTTAGGCAGTTGGCAAAATAAGGAAACAGAAAGCACAGCAGTAGAGAATTAACTTGGTCAAGTACTTGGCTGGCTAATGTTACTTGTATTTCGTATGGAATCTAAGTAGAAGAATGGGTGAGTGCTGGAAGAATTATTTAGTATATTAGTGGCCAGATGCATCAAGAAAGGAGAACGAAAAGAAGAAACTGGGTGGAGAATAGAGTAATATGATAGGAAGAAGAGATCATGCTAAAGAGGAATCTAAATTTGCCGGGAGATGTCATGAAGTTTCTAAGCTCTTCAGTAAAGAAGTGGTAGGCGATTGAGGTCTGCATCCATTAGAGTCAGGCAGTTGGTTTGGACTATTCTAGCAAGGCTGAAATTTTAGTTACTATTCTAACCAAGGGTGGAAAATGTCAGAAATATAAAAATGAAAGTACTGTACTGTCACCTCTGTGTAGTTTAAAGTTGAGGAGAATATGGTTGTATTGTCAAACCCATCAAGATAAAATTTTAGGGAATTGGGTTATGCTGATTTGGAGGGGGCGGTCAAAGATGAAGTAGGAATTTGGATGCAAACTGAGGAATAGAACTGTCTAGAGGAATGGATCAGCGATGGACGATCAAGGCAGGCGTTTTGTGGAAGGGAAAAAAGAATGGGCAGTATAGTTACATAAGAGTGTGAGGACACTGATGTTTAGAAAAAAACTAGGGCACATAAGAGGCAGAAGGGATGGGGAGGTGGAGGAGGCACAATACCAAGGAGTCATGTCCAAAGGTAACAGAGGAAGTGAGGCAGTAAAGTCTCAATTTGAGATTGAATTGTTTGGAGGGTTAAAAAAAAAAAAAAAAAAAAAAAAAAGGAGAGAAAAACAGTTTCCTTATGTATGTATGCATGTAAGTGTCAGAAAGTTAGAAAGGATAACAAGACTTGGGACTTTTTAAGCAAGGATGTGGAAGAGTGGTCACTGAAGAGAGGGAAAAAACAGAAATATTGAATGGATACTTATCTCAGTTTTTACATAGAAACAGGGTAGAATGCTTTTATACCTGCCTTAGCTTTTCCATTATTAAAGATAATTTAGCTGCCATTTCTCTTTGTTAGGACAGAACTCTGAGACTTTGGCTACTGTTAGTCTGTAAGACCTTTTTCCTGTGCTACCTTCCGCCTCCTCCTCCTTCTGTTCTCTCTTGGGATGTTTACTTTGTCTTGTCAAATCTTACTGTCCTTTGCTTTGAGTAAGCATCTTTGGCAAAGTTAAAATTATGTGTTTGGAAGACCTTGCTTCTAGTCCTGGTTACCTCAGCCAGACAAACCTCTAACTTGCAAATCTTACCCAACACCCCTCTTTATGCTGTCTTTTATATATATTTAAAAAAAAAAAAAAAAAAAAAAAGGTTTACTGCATAGTAAACCCTTTTCATATTCATATCTGAGGTAGTCGTAATAACCAGCTTAAACCAGCATGGCTATTTGACAGGTGTTTTCTGGTGAATACTGTTAACTTAGGGTAGTATTTTTTCATTGTATGGATACATATTGAAAACTCATCTTTTTTTCTTGCAGGTTTTCTCTCTCTGCTTGTTAGATAGGATTTTGATTTCTTTAACGACAGAAAAGTGAAAATGTTAATACCTTTCAAATTGGTAAAACTGCATTGTCTTCTGTTATGACAAATATGGTGAAATCATGTAAAGCTATTCTTAGCCACATTAGTTCCAGCTGCAGGAAGTGCCTTGCTTTCAGGTCCCCTGCCTTTTGTATCATTTTCTTTTATTTATTTATTTAGTTGGCTAGTTTTGTTTGGTCAGAAATGGAGCATTTGCTTGTGTAGGTCAATACAGGGAACTGTGAGTGGACTGTGTAGCTTGAAAAGCTTTTTATGTGAAGTGAGCTTATCTCCTGTGGCATCTTTCCAGTTTATTTTTGCAGCTGGAGGCCCATATAAAGGTTCAATGTTATGGTAGAAAACTCTGAGTAGAGGAATTTACTCCCCCCTTAAGTGGCCACTCAGGGAGCATGCATCAAAACCCTTTTCAAAATATAACACGCCTGTTGCACTGATTCTTCTTATTTTTTCACACTGAGAGGTGCTGAGCATATGGTTTCTACATTTCTGGTAGGTGGAGTAGTGCACTGTCACTTCTTCTTGTTGTGGCTTACGACACTATTGTTCACCTTTCCACCACTTCCCCAGTACAGAGGATTTTAAGGCCCACTGTCTTGCATTTCTGTGATCCTAATTGTCCTGATTTGTTAAAAGGAGCCATGGTTCTCTGAAATCCTTCATGCCGTTTATGACCATCTGTGGGAGATTCCAGTTGACCAACATTCCCATCATTCCTGTATCTAAAACATCACACTTCAGTCCATGGCCACTCTGAATTTCCTTCATGGCAGGTGATTTTCCATTTTTATTTCAGAGTGCCTAGCTTATTATATGCCGTTTTCCAGGTTTTCAAAGTAGAATAAAGGCCCTCAAGACAAAAAGCATTTTACTTAATGAAGCCTGTAAAAATTTCTGGTCCTTGTCGGCCTATTCACAGTCTTTTTAACCCTCCTGCTATATTGTCATAACTAGGCCTCAACTACTCCTGCAGTCCACAGGACACAAGCCCAAGTTATGCTACTGATAAGTTCCATTTAGCAACCATTTCCTACTTCTTTTTTGGCCTTATTGATATGTCTTTGGCTTCAATTAAAGTGTTTGAAGTCTTTTGAAGGATAGCTTCCCTCTTCACTTACCACTAAAAAGTCTGTAATTTTCACAGGGATATTAGGGTTATATTTTAAAATTCCTTTCTTGGAAGACTAAGAAATCATCCACCACCCACCCAACTGTACAAATACTTTTCAGTCAGGAACAGTGCTGCAAATATAATTTCAATGTATTTTATTGTTTAGCACTTTTTGCAGATTCAGTATCGAACTTCATCAGAAAAAATTGATATTGTGAAAGCGAATACCTGTATGTAACAAAAACTGCCTACAAAACCATAAATATTGTGATAAACACAATGTTCTGAATAGTAGCATTTAGATTTACCTGTATCCAGGAAACATCCTTGATCAGTTTGTTCTGATGAAGTTAGATACTGCATTCGACAAGCACTCAGCAATAAAATGTTCGTTATATTTTTAGCAGTTTTCCTGACAGAAACGTGTTCATGTGGTCAGCTGGTGATGAATCATTTCTTATATTTTTTTCACCTGCTTGTGTATGAATTTTGAGGTTTCTTGGAAGACTGTCTTAATGGCTATTACGAAGTCTGATGTTGACTCCATTTATGGTACTGTATACAATTCAAGGTCCATTTATAATAAGCCTAGTAATGTCTGACTTGTGTAGTACTGACCTTAATTTAATAAGTGAAGCATGACTCAGTGGTGCGTTTGGCATAATGGTTAAGCTCTTTACCTCACAGATACAAGATACAGGGTTTTATTATGATGTCTGGTTATTTGCTTTGCTTGTAGTAGTTTGCAGACTGATAGCCTAGTACTTACCTGTGAATACAACCTTGGCCTTTACCTTGCAATTGTAGTACTGTCAGAAGTCTCCATTAATTAGCATCAGTGTTGGAGTAAGATTGGGTATGGGGCTCATTGTTCTCCTCCTGCATCACCTTACATGTGTGCTAATCTTAATCCCAACTCTAAACGTAACCCTGTCCTGAGCCCTAACACTAAACAGCACATAAGCACACCTTACCCTGTCGCTAGTCTTACTACACACACACACACACACACACACACACACACACACACACACACACACACACACACTCTGACAATGTTGAAGCTTTTAATATTTCTGAAGCTTTTCGACTTTCCGTCATACTCACAACAATTACTTGTGAGGCTGTGCACTCAGCATTCTGCATTTTAGAAAACTTGGGTTTATTCTGTAAGCAGGAATTCATATATCCCATATACATAGAGCCCCAGTGAAGCAGTGTGTTTAACCGTAGCAACTAGTTTATTCCAACATTGTGTTACATTGTTTTCCTTGCTGTCTTTGCCGTGAGTTAGCAGCTTGAGTAAATATGACGGATCTAAACTTAATATTCTGACCTGATGAAAGTTGAGCAGCTTGAAGACTTGGACTCTTGCAAAACTGGCAAAAAAAAAATACAGAGAGCTACAACTGAAAAAGAATAATATATTGTAGACCTAAACGGTAAAGAGCAAATTATGAGACTGCAGTTTTTTTTCTCCTGCCTCATAGTTTTCTTTTTAGAACTTGTTGATTGGATTTGAATGTTTAGCCTTTGATGCTGTAAGGAAAATGTTATTACAGTAGAGATTATCCAAACTAATTGGGACCTAGGGTAGTTCAGATAGCCTAGTATGAACCTATGAACCTATCTGCCCTAGGGCATTTATAAGCCTAGCCAGAGTGTGTTTGGCTTTCGCCACCCATTTTAAATTAATTTTGCTATGCCCTTTTTCGAGGTTAGTATACTGTGCCTCTGTTTAACAGTGACACAGAAGTGATACCCGGGGTAAACCTACGATCTCCCATCCACTCATCAAGATTCCTCTTGAAGAGAGTTAATGAGGGACTCTGCCTAACCTGGACTGGGATTTTATTCCAGAGTGAAGGGAGCCTCTGGGTTATGAATCTGTCCCTCCAGCATGTCCTATTTATTTCAGTGCTGAGGTTCAAGTCTCTCGAGCGTGTAGCTCGATGGGATTTGGATTTTCTGAGGTGCAGCATGTCCATTAATTCCGGGTTAGACATGGCTTTAATACGTCAGGCACAGATCGCCACTGAGTAGAGCTGGAGTTTCTTTAACCGGGCAGCATTTGGCATCTGTTTGAGCCCTATGATCCTCTTGGTGAGGTACTTTTGGGGTCTTTCCAGTTGCTGCAAGGTACATCCCGAAAGGGGCATTGTACTCAATTATGGGCCTGATGAGGGATGAGTAAAGAGGCACGATGACCTCCCCTGATCTAGATGTGAATCTCTTCATGATTAGGTGGGCTATATAAAATATTTTTCTAACCACTTTGGCTACGTGGTTGTCAACTGAGAGATTGCTATCAACTTGGGTGCCCAGGTCCCTAATTACTTCTTCTGTACTTAATGGATTACCACCTATGTGGTAATTTGTGGGCACTTTGTTTTTGCCAAAGGGGATGACTATACACTTTTTGGCGTTTAGCTTGAGGCCATGGCTCTAGCACCAGTTGTCTTTTTCTATGAGGCCCTTTTGGAGGATGCTTGTGTCAGCTGGAGAGTCTATTATGGCGCCCAGTTTGCAGTCATGTGCGAACTTAGTCAGCCACAGTCCTTCCGTGTTGGCCTGTACCTCCAAGAAATATATACCGAACAAGAGAGGTCCCAGGACTGAGCCTTATGGGACACCACTTGTAACTGGTTTGGAGTCTGACATGGCTCCAGCAATTCTAACCATGTGGGTTCTGTCCTTGAGCCAGTTTGCAACCCAGCTAGTGACATAGGGGTTTATATTTAAGCTGGTGAGCTTATCTATAATGCCCGAGTGGGGTATTGTATCGAAGGCTTTTGCGAGGTCCAGGTAGGCTGTGTGGACCACCATTCCCTCGTCAGTGGCCTTGGTGACTGTTTCAAAGAAATCAACCAGGTTTAAGAGGCAGGATCTGCCCTTAACAAAGCCGAACTGGGTAGGATCCAGTGTCTGTAGGTCCCCAATATCTTTATTTATGAGGTCCATGATGATCCTTTCCATAGCTTTGCAGACCAAGCTAGTCAGGCTTATGGGGCGATAGTTTCCAGGATCCGTTGAGGCACCACCTTTGTGGAGAGGGACCACTGTTGCTGTACGCCACTCTTTGGGTACATATCCTGTAGTAAGGCTGAGATTGAACGGTAGTTTTATGTTTGGGTTTAGCTCTTCTTGGAGTTCATGTAGGACGCAGCCCGGGGCACCGTCTGGTCCCATTGATGCTGTGTTTTTTGCTTTGGAGAGGGCAGCTCTTACCTGAGCATCTGAGATGTCGGGGGGCAGCACTCTGCTGGGATAAATATTTGCCCTTTTGGTGGGGAGGGGAGTTTGCGCTGAACCTGTCAGCTAGGATGTTGGTAATGTCTGTGGGTTCGGTGTATTTTTTGTCATTTTGGACTAATTCTGAGCATATCTGGGAATTCCCACCCAGGTTCCTAACATAACTAAAGAAAGCCTTGTGATTATCCTTAGTGTCCTGTGCAATTTTTCTCTCGAAGCTGGCCTTAGACGATTTTATGAGTGCCCGTAGTTTTTTGCTAATACTGATCAGAGATGCCTTCCCTTTTTGGGATTTTGCTCTATCATGTAGTAGCTTCCTCCTTCTGTTGTATAGTTTGTTTATAATCAAACGTATAACTGAACTGGATAAAACAAATCTTTTTTTCTGCATGCAGGAGTACAGTGTTAAACATTCCGCGATTCCAGTGGACAATTAAAGAATATTTTTCACATACAAGCTGTCTACAAGCTCAAAAAACATGTTCAAGCAAATACGTTTAATGTTTACATATTCAGACTTTGACTTTTCCTACTCGAAAACTTCGGAAGGCTGGTTCGGATAATTGACATTTCAGATTATAAACGTTTGGATAATTGACTCTCTACAGTAATAAGCTAAAAGCATTATGGTTTGTCAAGTTATATTTTGATGTGAAACAGTACAGTTTGTCTGTGTTTTATAGTTAACTGGTTACAGTGAACTCATTGTGAGACAGTGCTTTGAGAAGTTAATTCATCTCAGCCTGACAGTATCTCAGAAATGGCACACAATTAGCTGCAGATCACATTGCTTTTCCAAAGGTACTACAAAGACAGTATCATGCTTAAGCTATTAATAATTCAGTGTTAAATTATTGAATTACTACTAGATAAAGTTGTGTTTCATCAGTAAGATGTATCCACCCTTGGTTTTACTGTTTTACAGTAGACGAGACAGTAGCCTTCCTTTTAACGTTTGCTGTCAGATGAAAATATGGAGTTATTTATGTCTCATCATCAGAGAGAAAAAAATAACGTTCTTACAGAGTTACAAGGACACATCCTTTTTACAGCAAGGTGAAGTGATCATTTCAGTAACGTACATGTATTCTTAAGGCAACTTAAGGTTGTTATCCATCTCAGAAGAAATACATTTTAATAATTTGCACATTTGATACTGCTGAAATAATACATGCATAATTGTGACCTTCATACCCGTGTACTCAAAAGTTACTTAGTGTTTTATTGTGGTGTCTTGCATAAAACAAATGATGTTTCAATTAATTTGAGTTTCAAAAATAAAAAATCTTAAGGCATGTGTTACATGCATATAATTAATATATATATATATATATATATATATTAATAGAAGGCGATAGAACACTCACAATTAATCAGCATCCAATTAATTTGCTCTGTTTTATTATTTTATGTACCTGTTCCCAGACAGCACTTTTTGATGGGGGTATCCCTAGCCTAATGGCATAGTCTCACCAATAACTTAATGAGTATATGTCATCTTTCAAAAAAAATGTGATTGTGCTTGGTCTTTGGCATCATACCAAGGTATGTTTGTTAATTATCTTTATTCTCCAATGATTTTTCCATTTGTAACTTTATTAACTTGCATACATGTAATTACGATGAATTGTAGCTATCCCACAAAGGTCCTCAAGCTTGCAAATGGGTTCTTTTTCCTTTGATAACCTACATTTATTAGTGTCTTGCCCATCAGTACATGGCAAGTCAGCTGCATGAATTGCTTATATGCTTAGCTTTTTCTGTGCAAAGTACAGCAGGTTTTCATTATTTGATTCGTCCTCAGTTAGCTTTGTTTTCCCAATAAAGAGCCATTTGAGTTTTACTGATGTAAAGTGTTCATCCTTAGCCTGTCATACATATGCTAGGTAGAACTGCAGTTCTGCCATAGACGTTTCTGTAACATGATCTTGATATTTGTATAAAAAATGAGGGGACTGGAACATAAAGATTATTAAGCATTTTAGCTCTTTAAAGGTTAAGCACTGTCCCTACTGATTACTTACTCATCTGTGCAGTAGTACAAGTGAATACATGAAAGCACTGCAAATTAAAATTATAGAGTACAGTCATCTCGGTGACTCTGTCATGTCCATCCTCCATCTGAAAGATTGAATTGCTGGTGGTCTTGTGACCCATCGTGGAAGCTGCTTTTGGGACTTATCATAATTCTCTCTGACAGCCGTACCTTTATGTGGTACCTGCACAGAGAGGTAGGTGTTTTGTTTTCCCCTTTGTAGAGGTGAATTGCATATCTGACCATTTACCAGTTATCTGGGGCATCAGTCTCTCACCAGTAGTGAACATTTTG
Organism: Protopterus annectens; assembly: GCF_019279795.1. Classification (NCBI taxonomy): domain Eukaryota; kingdom Metazoa; phylum Chordata; order Ceratodontiformes; family Protopteridae; genus Protopterus; species Protopterus annectens. Next base: position 350,394,171 of record NC_056748.1, on the reverse strand, counting down.
GCAGACTCTTTGAACTGCTCTTGCAGTCCTTACTGGACCTGAGGATTCTGGTGTCCTGCCAAGTTAGCATCTTCCAAGAGTGTGACGCCACACAGCTCTACCTGTTTGCCAGTGAAGAGAACACGGTCAGTTATCCACCTGTTATGTTGCCTCCCTCCAGGCAAACGGGATCTAGTAATAGAGACTTCTGTCTCTTAGGACTAGGGAGATTCCTGTCCTCCATTCCACCATTCTTTATTAGTCTGTATGAGTTTCACTGACAGCTGCAGTTCATCCTCATCACTTCTTGCTGGCTGATATGATAAAATTGCGGGCTGTCGGATCCATGGCAGTACAGAAAACTTATGCTTTATATGGCACGGAAGTCCTTCATGAGTTTGCCAATAACTGGTTCTGCAGCAGCCCTTATGATCCCTCCAGACATCCCATCTGGAGTATCAGAGGTTATTGAAGCCATCGGGAATCTTTCCACCTAAGAGATGTACAGTGCCAAGTAGAAGAGGACTCTTTCTTCAGGTGGAGCTGTGTCTTGTATTACTGCAGTCATTCAGCATGGTGGTGGTGGGTCTGACTCGCATTAGTTGTTTCTGTGATGTGTGTATTAAGTATTGAATGGTCAGGATATTTTTTGAGAGTTATTTCTGCACAGCATAACCTTGTGGGCAATAAGACTATGATCTGGTATTGGCTTACCAAGTAGCCTCTTAAGAGTTCTGTTTTGCTGCCTGCCTCTAAAGAACCTCCTTTTCTCATTGCTAGTTTTACTTTTTTATTAATAGGCTTTCCCATCCTGCAATTAAACCCAGTGGCTTGGTGAACTGATGTCTGTTTCTTAAAAAAAATTATTTTCCTAAGAGCCATAACTTTTATCCAACAGATCTTTAGGCACTTATCTGAAAGGAACCATAAGAAGCATATCTGGACTTTGGAAAATATAAGGTGACTCTTAGGATCAGTCAACATTTACTTCTGAAGTGTCAGAATTGTCATTTTATCAGTGTTGCCATTTCTATTTCCTTTTGGGGGGAACTAGAGGAGAAATGACCCGTCTGACTTTGGATGTATGTTATCGGCTCGGGTTCCACTTGAAGCAGGTGCATGAATTTAGGAAGCCCAACAACTGTTCTTGCCCTTCACTCAAGAGAAGGAAGGGCTAGCAGTTGCTAAACAATACCTTTCCAAAGTGGATTGTCTGCCTCTTTACCTTTTGCAATCATGTGGCTTACGACCAATTGGAAAATGCTGTTGTCAGAAGTACTCCAAATGCCCTCATTAAACATTATTTCTTGGGCCATGATTGCACACCTGGACCTTTTTGGTACCTTGGCACTTTAGACTTTGTTTTCTGAGCCTTTGCTTCTTGGCTGTCCTCCACCTACTGTCAAATTGGGACGTTGTTCCTCCTACTTTTGCCACCCTCAGGAGTTTGCACACCCATTGAGGATGACCCCACTGTTAGACATGAGTGATATATTGCTGCTGTATCATTTGCTCTACAAGGGGATCCTACACAGTGAGTTACAACACTCTGTTGATGTTCTTCGTGTTTCACTGTTGCAGTCATTACATTTGGGTAATCTGCTGGCAGGTTGCCTTCAGTCGGCCTGAATAACAAAGTCTTGGGTCCTGCATCGGTTGCTGTCTCCTCTTCCATGACATCAGGTCGTCAGGAGTATAAAACATGTAGCCGACTCCATTTTAATCAGTCTGTCTTGCCTCGCAGTGCCCGAAGCAGAAGCAGTTCGCAAGTGCAGGTCGGCTAATTCCAGAAATTTTCATTTTCGAGTTTCAGAACCAAAGTCTTCAAACTAAAGCTAAGTACCCCGTTGGGGAAACTTTTTCTTGCTCCTTACCGATGTCAGTAAAAGTTAATAATTGCATTACTTGTTGGAAGCAAATACCTCATAAGGATTTTCATTTGTATTGTATTCCTTGCCTAGGCCCTGATCACAACGTGCCTTGCTGTCTGTTTTGTGCTAAATTTAACCAACGCACTATTAAGCGTCAGTATATTTTTGCTTCAGATGTTTTGGTTCAAGATTTAACTACCCTGAAATGTCGTCGATTAGCAATCCGACTACCAGAGTTCACAAAAAATACAAGGAAAAAGACAAGAGACAGATCGCCAAGGTCCAAAACCGACGAAACTTCTCCTAAGCCAGTTGCCGGTTCGCCGGTACTCAGTGAGGCGCTTTCGCAGCCCCTGATACCCACTACTTTTGAGTCGCATGCCTCTGCCAAGACCCATTCGGAGTCTGGTGTGCTGAGAGATTCGCAAAGTATTGAACCCGCGGATGTCTCTCCCTTGGATGGGTCCGGAGCCTCTGAGCTACTGAGGGTGATTTCAGGCCTCAACATTTTTATATTAAACCGACCCAATCAACGAAAACAAGGTAAAAAATGACTTCTATGTCTGAAAAACTGACGCATTAGCCACATGCTCAGGCCCCCCTATGCCTAAAAAACAAATGATAAAAATCGCTGAGGATTTAATTACCTTGATCAAGGGTTCCCAACCCCCCCCCCCCCCCCCCTGCTAAGAGGCCTAGGTAAAGCACTGATTATGAAACTTCAGATCAGGTTTCCATTTCTTCTGATTCCTTTTCTGATCAGGAATTTTCTATTCCACCTTATGAGGATTCTGATGCAGAGGAATCCATCCCATCTGCATTTCCTCCTGAGGATTACTCTTTTGGAGAGACTTTGCATACTTTAAGGGAACATTTTCACATGGAGAGTCAGGACTTCTCTGAATCAAAAAAGAGGCTTAGGGATTTCCTTCTTCCTCAGCATAGGCCTTTGGCAATACCTCCTGTGTTAGACATTGTTGATGATGTGTTCTCGGAATCAAGCATGGCTCCTGATTTTGTGCCTCCTGCTCCTAGTAAGCCAGACAGATATTACAGGGTTCCTGATTCCCACAAATTTCTTTTCAAAAATCCTGCTGCTGATCCTGAGACTATTTCTCAGGGTCTCAAGGGTGTTGAGGTTTCTACAGCCAAAAATCCTACCCCTTCTGATAGAGATTCATGGGCGCTGGATAGATGGGGTAAGAAGGTTTATACGTCTGCAACCTTTGCAATCGGGGCTTTAAACTGCCAGTTTCATATGCTTAAATATCAACAGCATGTTCTGGGCTTACTGAAACAGAAAATTATGTTGATTTCTGATTGTGTGGAGAATAGAGAGTTACAGGATTTATTGCATTCAGCAAAACAGGTTGGAAAGCATACTTTGCAATATGGTTTTGATTCCTTGGAGGCCTCTTGCAGGGCTGCCGTAACTGGATCTGTGATAAGAAGGCATGCCTGGCTGAAGGAGCAAAATCTGCCTGATCATGTTAAAGCTAAATTGTTGGATGCCCCTTTACAGCATGATAGTCTGTTTGGTAATAAGGCAGAACAGGTTTTAAAGAAAATGGAAGACAAAGCTAAATCTTTGCAAACTGTAAAAGGTTTCTTGCAAGTGCAGCCACCCAGGTTCAGTAGGCATTGGTCTACTAAGAACTGGTCCTTTCCTGTGTCTAACAGAGCCACTCAGGGCAAACCCAGGTGCTCAAAAGGCTCCAGATGTCAATCACAGGGATCTTACAGGTCAAAGCAATGCGGTGCCTCCACCTCTAGATCTGGCACAACCCTACAGTAAGCAGTCTCAATGACTTTCCTCTACCATCTCCAAGCACTTATCTTTTAGCAGCCCCCTTGGGGGGAAAACTAGCACTTCATGCCCAAAATTGGCGGTTAATTACCCAGGGCAAGTGGGTATTAAACATAGTATCCCAGGGGTACAGATTTCATTTCCATATTTGCCAATTACAAACGGATGGCCGGATCTGCCACAAAACCAGTGGGCAGAGGCCCAGAAACAAGTCATGTCCCTCATGGATGTGGGGGCTATTCAACTGGTACCAGAAAAGGAAAAAGGATAAGGATTTTATTCAAGACTTTTCCTGGTACCCAGAAAAGACAAATTATGGCATCCAATACTGGACTTATCGATTCTGAACACGTTCCTGGACATTCCAAAATTCAAAATGCTGACTTTATAACAGCTACTTGCCTATGCTAGGCAAGAATGCCTGGTTGGTAACTCTAGACTTAAGAGGCATACCTGCACATCCCAATAAGGGAATCTTGCAGAAGATACCTCCGCTTCAAAGCAGGTTTTTTGCATTACCAATTCTCTGCACTGCCCTTTGGCTTATCTACTGCGCCCAGAGTCTTTACAAAGTGCTTGGCACCAGTAATTGCATTCTGCAGACAAAGAAACATCCAAATGTATCATTATCTGGACGATTGTCTCATTCAGGCAGAGGACGAGGGCACTGTTCAACATCTGGCATTTGTAAAACGACTTCTAGCATGCCTAGGGTACACCATAAACGAAAAGAAATCACAACTGGTACCCTCTGAAATAATTACATTCCTGGGTGCAAGCTTGAATACAACTGCCCAGATGGCTTACCTCACGCCAGACAAACAAATGCAGTTGACAGTATACTTCACACAAATGGCAACAAAAACCCAGTTATCTGCAAGACAAATTCTGCAGGCTTTGGGGTTCATGGCATCCTGCATTCTACTAGTTCCATATGCGAGACCGCATATGAGGAAACTTCAGTGGTACCTAAAAAGCTTATGGAGTCAACATTGTCACAGCCTGGAAACAATGATTCCTCTCATTCCCTGCCTACAACAGGAGTTTCTTTGGTGGGCAGAGATATGTCACCAAAACACGGGACTGTCATTCACTCTACCCCCTGCCACCCAAACCCTAACAACAGATGCATCAGACTATGCTTGGGTGGCCCACCTGGCAGAGAGATGCATTCGGGGCAAATGGAGCCCAACCCAAATGCATCTACATATCAACCAGAAAGAAATGCTAGCTGTTCAGAATGCTCTGACAGCCTTCAAGGACTTGCTTCATCCAGGACAACTACTGTTAAGGACGGACAACACCACAGTTATGTGGTACATAAACAAGCAGGGGGGTACCCATTCCTAGCCCCTTTGCAGACTAGCCATGGCCTTGTGGAACACAGCCTTGACTTACCAAATGCATCTTCAAGCTCATTTCCTCCCAGGAAAGCAAATTACTTTGGCAGACAACCTAAGCTGAAATCTTATGGACCCACACGAATGGAAACTGGATCCACAAATCTTCAGCATGTTAACACAGAAATGGGGAAGCCCAGACATAGATCTATTTGCCTCTCCCCAAAACTATCAGTTGGACAAATTCTGCACAAGAACTCCTCACAAAAAAGCATGGAAAGTGGATGCTCTGTCCTTCAGCTGGAAAAAACTGTCAGCCTATGCTTTTCCCCCTCTGCCTCTACTCTCCAAGGTCTTACTAAAAGTCAGACAGGAAAAATCAAAAATGATTCTAATTGCTCCTGACTGGCCTCACCAACACTGGTATCCGCTTCTAAGGAATATGTCACACCTTCCTCCGTGGTACTTGTCTCATACACCTCATTTATTGTCTCAGCAGAACTATCAAATTCTGCACACACTGCTCCAAACTCTGATTCTTTCAGCATGGCGAATCAACTAATTATTCAAACCACATCTCTCAGTAAACCTGTGATGGATGTCATTTTGGAAGCCAGAAGGCCTAGTACTAGAATATCTTATGCTGATAAATGGAAGAGATTCTGTGCTTGGAACCAAGCACAATAAATAGACACAGCAAAGCCCAATATTCCTCAGATTTTACAATACTTAACTGAGATGCTTGACAAGAGCCTATCTTTTTCTTCAATAAAAATCCATGCCTCTGCCATCTCGGCTCATTACAACACAGAGCCTCCCCTCATTTCTCATCCACTTCTAAAACAGTATCTCAGAGGGGCCAAAAATTTAAGGCCTCCCAGGAGAGCGCCAACTCCTGCATGAGACCTCAATTTTGTGCTGGAAATACTCACCCTGCCTCCTTTTGAACTAGCAGCTACTGTGGATATAAAATTTCTTTCTTGGAAGACAGCTTTTCTTTTGGCAATCACTTCAGCTAGAAGGGTTTCAGAACTACAGGCTCTCGTGGCAGTTGAGCCTTTCATTATTTTTTGCCCGGACAGGGTGGCCCTCAGGACCGATCCTTCTTTTATGCCTAAGATGGTATCCAGTGTGACTCTTAACCAGACCATTCACCTGCCAACTTTTTTCCCAAATCTGCAGAACAAGGTGGAGCGGATTCTGCATTCATTGGATGTACCCATACAACTAAGATTCTACTTAAACAGGACAAAATCTCTAAGAAAGTCTGAGCAACTACTGGTAGCATTTGCTGCAGGATCAGAGGGGAAGGCCATATCAAAGCAGACTATTTCTAAATGGATAAGCCATTGCATTAGTTTCTGCTACTTGCACCATGGTAAACCTGTGTCCAAGGGGATCAGATCCCATTCCACCAGGGCTGCCTCTACTTTAGCAGCTTTTCTCAGAGGGTTCCCTACCAGAGACTTTCTAGAAGCCGCTACTTGGAGCTCAGTTCATACATTCACAAAGCATTATCATTTACCTCTCTTCTCTAAATCCAGGGCAGGTTTTGCCACTGCAGTCCTGCAGGGCCTTATAGCTGCTCCTAATGCTGTTTAGCTCCATCGTTCCATCTATAGCTTTGGGATTCTACCCAAATGTAATGACTGCAACAGTGAAACATGAAGAACATAGTACAGTTGTGTACACTTACCATAAATGTAGATGTTCGAGTGTATTCACTGTTGCAGTCTGGGTTACCCACCCACCAGTCCCCTTTTCTATGCCTTTTCTTTCCTTCACTATACTCAAAAGCCTTTGTGGTGTATTTGCTTTTAGTTGAAGGTAAATTCTATGTTTCTAAGGTGCATTTATATATTTATAGTTTATACATATATTTTTCTCCCCATTTGGGGGGCACCTGACATCTGGGGCAAGAAAAACTGATTAAAATGGCGTCGGCATGTTTTATACCCCTGACGACCTGACATCATGGAAGAGGAGACAGCAACCGACGTAGGACCCAAGACTTTGTTATTCAGGCTGACTGAGGGCAACCTGCCAGCAGATTACCCAAATGTAATGACTGCAACAGTCAATACACTCAACATCTACATTTATGTTGTGTACACAACTGTACTTTCCCATGTGTCTGGATGGCTCCTCTGTCAAGTAGCCACAATAAGAGCTCTAAGTAGAACAAGTATATATTTATAATTCTTGTAACAGCACATGTACCAGGTTATTGTTTTTCTTCAGTTGTAGTCTAGAGTGTTCACTCGATGGAAGGGGTCCACTCAGATAAACTGATATAATAAGAGCGAATATTTTACACCCTCATAGGAGAAGAAATAAAGGTAATCCTATTCATAGACCAACAGTTCGGATTTCCTTCATATGTCCGCTAACAAAGTAAGAACAGGTGGCATTTCCTTTTCTACAACCTTAAAACTGAAATGAAAGTTTACCTTGTATTTGAAAGGTAAATGTATCTTGCACACTAGTAATGAAGCATTTGCACATTTTGTCTTAGAACATAAAGATGTCATCTAAAGGTAAGAGTTCTGAAGTGTAAGGTTCAATATTAAATTAATCACATAATTAATAGTGTTATCTATCTGTAGTATATTTTTAAAGAATGATTCTAGAATACACCATTGGGACCAGCACTTAAATTTGCTCCAAGTGGGTTTTCAGAGTTTGACAGTGCACCATTGTAAGTTACTAGGTAACATTGTAGGAGGTGAGTGATGTTTAGGTTACTTTAGAAAATGGATGAACTGTACATCAGCTCCCTGACTGGAGAATGAATGTTCTCCAGCAGGGTATTAATGTACAAGTAATGTCCGCTGAAAAACGAGTCCACCACTTCACTGCAGCGTTTTAAGCTGCCTCTGAGCTTGGACTGAAAAAAAAATTAACAGCCGCCATTCATGACTGTGGCATTGGGCCTGATAACAGCCCTGGGCAGGCGTTAATTACACATTAACACACACCCTGGAGGGCATTATTGCTTGCGTAATGCTGTCCTTAAATAGACTTTGAGTGCCTATTTTTTTTATCAAAGGCGTTTCCATGGCGCTGCAAAGACATCTTATTTAGCCACAAATTACAAGGCCACTTGATAACAACAGTAATCAGCTTCATCTTAACAGGATCTCTGGATTTTGATGTTTATTATTATTATTATTAGGTTGGATCTTTTGTTTTTAAAAACTGTTCTACTTCCAAGGTCCACACAAGCCAGGTATTTGTTACAACCCAAACTCATAATGAGGTTTGCCTGTCTGTGTATGGAAAATTGAATTACTGAAATCTGATATCTTATCTTCAGTTGTAAGGCAGTTGATGCAGAGTTGATGAGGTGAAGCAAGGAACAGTTTTTCAGCAGACCTTTTTTTTTCATGTGAAGAGGTAGTGTATCCTCCACGTTTTGTTGCATACTCTGTAGTCTCACCTGCATTTGAAAACCATATTCTATCCTGGGTTATTTTGTAAATAGCCCTTTTAAGAACTTAACCTTTTCCTGTATGAAGATGCTTTACACCTATTTTAAGATACACTTGTTACATGAGCAGAAATTTCATCATAAACTTTGTGAGTCTGTAATATTTTAATATTTTGAACAGAGCAGCCAACACCATGGTGTACAGGGCTAAAACCCTGACTGCAGCCCAAATGACTGAGGTTTGATTAATCACTTAGGAATATGAGATCCTGGTGTGGAAGGATGGGAGGGCTTCCACTAGGTTGTACCTTGTGTTTGATCCCTGGCAGAGGCTGAAGATTTATGTAGAAAGCATTGGCTGCAGGAGGTTGGAGCAGTGACTGAGTTGCCATGGAAGCAGGATTGTGTGCTGCCACACAGCATTGCATATCCAGAGTTGTGCATGCAGGGCAGGGAAGTTTAAGGCATAACTAGAACTCTCCCAGCAGCAGTATGATGCTGCACCACCATCCTTTATCTTCTTGCTGGGCCTGAACATGAGTTTGAGTTAGCCCTGGAGAAGCAAAGCCAGGTTCATTTGACCCAGTCATTGAGGAGAGGCCCTGGGGAAAGCTGCAGAAGCCAAAAGGAACAAAAAAAAATTGAACTGTTGAAATATGCCTTGTGTTGATATTAACAAACAAATCACTCACGGATTTAAGTGAAACACAGCTCGAACAAAAACGCAACAGAATAAAAACAAACTGAGTAGTGTAGTAGTTTAATCACAAGAACAAAGCTTTCAAGTTAAAAACCCTTCATCAGTATTAACTCAATATACCCACTAAAAGTAATTTATATAAACCACAATCAAGTCACAGCCAATAGAATTCATCACATATTATTAAAGGAATACACATATTTTTAAAAAACATATAAAACATTGTATAAACTCTGATATACAATAAAATAATTATATGAAAAATTAATGTAAACAATTCTTAGTTTTAAAACCGGTTTCAGTGATATAATTTGATTTAAGCCAAGTAATTTATCTGCAGACAGGAGTATCCATTTATTTTCACTCTACTCTAATTTGGTATTTATGCCCCCCCCCCATCTGTTATTAGTTCCAGTTCCAATAACCTTAAACGTAAAAGTATGCTCCAAATTAGTCTCATTTATATGCTTTGCTAAGGCACTTGTCAGGACCTTCTGTCTGATATCAGTTATGTTCAGTTATTCTATCTTTGTCTTCTATTTGACTTACCTACATAGAAACACTTAACATTTTTTACACGTAGCCAGATATACAATATTAATACTGTTACAAGTTACAGCACGTCTAAATTCAAATCTTTTTCCAGTTGGTGTATCTCAGTAATTCACATCTTTATCAATATAAGTGCAGCAACAATTATAACACGGGAAAGTACCATATATTTTTGCCTTAGTCAAATTCATGTTCCCCTTTATATCTTTATAACATAATTGTTTCAAGTTTATACTATTTCTATATGCAAACCTAGGTATGAAGTCAGTAAATCTCCTTAAATCTTGTAAAGCCTGTAGTATAGGCCAATTATCAGAAAAAAAATTTTGTATTTGTGAGTTAGTTCTATTGTATGTTGTTACATATCGAAGTTATGTGCGAGTAACAGGGGCAGTAGATGTTATATCAGTAATATTTCTTTTGCTCCTAAAATATGGACTAGCATCGCCATCTTGTAACCCAGCTATTTCATTATAATAAAATTAGGTCATGTTAGTATCATAATCCCTATCTGTAATTAATTTAGTCATTTTGTCTGCCTGCTGTCGAAAAAGGTCGATATCAGTATTCAATCGGCTTAAACGTTTCATCTGGGACTTACTTATTCCCCTAAAGACATGAGGAGCATGCATGCTTTTTTTTATGCAAATATTTATTACCATGTATGGGTTTTTTGTATACAGTAGTATGTATATCAGTGCCATCAAAATACAGTGTCACGTCCAAGAAATTAATTCTATTTAAGGAGTAGTCCATAGAAAATTTTAAAAATTCAGTACTACCATCCAACATTTCAACATAGTCATCCAATTCACTTTTACTGCCTTTCCAAATAAAAAAGACATCGGGCAGGATTCACGAAGCCTCAGTGTAAGAGTTACAAGGCTTACAAGGAGGCTGCAGTTAAACGGTATGATGTCAGCATGCCATGCATATGCATGAGGGCATGCTGAATCGCACCTAAGGTTAACACGGTCCATGTAAGACAGTAGGGGGCGTGTCCGTGGGGTGAGCCCTGCAAACCGACACGCCCCCTGAAGAGTAAAAGTCCCGAAAGTAAACCCCCACGACAGAGTCCGTGTAAATGTGAATAAACACAGCACAACACATGCCCCCACAGACTATGAACATAAAATGTATAAATGAACATCTTATATTTTTTTTTATAAGTTGTAAAGATGTTTGCCCGTGAGTGCGCTCATTTGCGCGGGCGTGCCCGGCGCTTAGCCAGAGTTAGCAGTCAGTGGAAAAGCATATAAGAACTAAATATGCAAAGTAAGCCAAGAAGCAATAGCGTAGCAGTAGAGATGTTGGCTGAAGAGGCAGTCATGGTTCGAGCCCCCACAACATCAATTTTTATTTTTAGTGAAATAAGCACGAAACAATTCCCTGACATATATGTACATATATAAAATTATATTTTATGTAAAATGTAATGAAATGGGCCATGTATTTTGAAGAAATGAGAATAAAAAATAAAAAAAATGTCAGATGTGCCCATAGCTGAGCTACACTCTAACAAGTTGAGTATATCTGCCCGTAGGTGAGCAGTGTTTTAACAGGTGTAAAATGAGTGCCCGTAGGTGAGCAGTGGTTTAACAGGTGTAAAATGAGTGCCCGGGGTTGAGCAGAGTTCTAACACGCTGAAACTGTGTGCCCGTAGCTGAGGTGAACATATTGTGCGTGCTGACAGCCAAACGACGTGTAAACCAGCGTAACCCGTTTGTGCGGAGCTGCGTACCGCGCCAACAAGCTAACCGGCGGGCAACGTTGAGCAAGCTGTATCAAAACTGCCTTTACACAGACACACCTCCTAGCCTGTGTAGACAGTCATAAAATATAAAAAGCAATGGCCAGGCTCGAACTCAGGATACCATGCACCATAGTCAAAGTACTGAACCACTAAGCCATGACAGTTGCTCTTAGAAATGCAGTAATAGCATATATATAGGAATGAATGGAAAGAGGAGCATGACAAAGCAGGTTTTGTGAAGCTGATACGATTCCAAAATGGCCAATCACAGATAAGTGTGGGAAAAACAGCATATATAAGCCCCATAGGCAGGAATACACAGCATAACCGATTGTGGAACTGACTTGCAGTCAGGATGGCAGGTGTAGGAGAGGGTAGTTGCTTCCGAGCACAGAGGTGGGGCGTTGAGGAGTCCAAATATATGGTTTGGCTACTCGTCCATGATCATGAGGCCCAACTCATGCAGGGCCAGGTCCTCTGGGGAGCATATAGGGCTGAGGCGTGGGACGGGTTGGCACATGATCTCACCAGTGCCACAGGAATGCCAAGGACTGGTGAACAGGTCCGTCACCACTATGCGGACCTGAAGAGATGGAAGCAGGACCAACTGAACCGTTGGATCCAGGAGGCCCGGCAAATGCCCAACGCCCCACTACTGAGTAAGTTGCATGTAATTATTTATGTAAGAAAGTAACCTAGCTGATATTATGGAGATGTGTATTCCAATATTACTTCATTTATATTGCAGCTGCAGGTGTCCATTCTGTGAACCGTCAAGCCTATGCCGAAAGGCTGGTGCGGTTGCGCCACCAGGCAGGTCAGTAATTCTCTCCCTGTAACTGTAAAAAAATATAAGTATGACAGCTTGCAAAAGAGTGCAGTGTAGTCACTTATTAATAAAATGTGCAAGTAAGAGTGTAAGAGAGTTTGCAAGTATTGTTTGATTACAAAAGTGTGATGCAGCCTGTAATCCAAAAATGAAAATGAAACCAGTCTGAAATAAAGATGTCCCACCTGTAATATAATAGTACATAACCTGCAGCAGGCTGAAAAGTACAGCTACAGAAGCTGAGTAAAACACGCGTGAAATATATCCCTGTTTAAATTCTGAAACATGACACAAGTGAGACTGTTGGAAAGGATTGTTATAACTAAAAGTAAAACATGTCAATAAAGCCTAGAATTAACTACCATCCTGAATTGTAAAAATAAAACAAGTGAGAGAGTGTGAGAAAGCGGTATGAATCCACCAATAAAGTAGTAATAACTCCTGAATAAAGTATACTGCAGTCAGTACAGAATGAAATGAATGTGACAGGCAGAACCAAACAGCAACATGTGTTGAAAAAAGTACTGAAGCTGGAATGTGTGTCCCAAAATCTGGATATGTTGCTCTTAGTTTGCAATATGCAGAGATAGTATGGTTGTATGAAATACCAAACATCCACAGTTGTCTATAGCCATATAAAGCAAATGTAGCAGGATGATGTTGCTGAACAGAGCCAGATATGAATGTGTATGAATAAATATGAAATGTATATTGATGTAGCAGTAACATTCCTATCACCAACCTGAATAAGTTGTCACATAGGAAACTGTAGTCAGACCTGTAGTGTGTGTATATATCTGCAGCTAGTAGAAATGTACAGCATATGTATAGGTATTTGAAGTTGTTAATGAAATATTTCTTCACCCTACCCTATAACCACAAATAATCCATTCCACGTGAAATGGGTATGTGTATTCACAATTAACACCCCTGGACATTTGTCCTGTTGGTTCATACGTATTTGCGTGTACGTTGATGCATGTGCCCTGTTCATACATCCAAACCTGATGGCCTGTTTCCATCAATCAACCCTGCATGTTGTTGGATTGTGTATTGTTGTTCAAATTATGCATGTGTTATGCTTGCTGTTCAATGGCTTGAATTTATGGGTGTTTGGTTAATGGGAATACTAATGCATGCTGTTACAACTAATTGTGAATGGTATTGTACGTTATTAACCCAAACTGTCATAAAGTAATGCAAAACATTGGACGACAGGGAAGGCGGGTTCCAGCGGACCAACCTCTCCCATCTCAGTTGGCGAGTGCACCTGGCAGTAGTGCCCAGGCCGGACCCTCCTCCGGTGGCCCTGTGCCACCTGCGGGTGGAAGCGCTGCAGGGGATGGGGCTTGTCCCCCCTCTGCAAGCGTGGCCGGAGGAGAACATCCACTCACCCTCCATAGTGTCCGGACTGTGGTGCGTAGGGAGATCTGGCACACTGTGCTTGGGCCCCTACGCCAGCTTAAGGCACGGGTGGCACAACTCACGGGCGTGCCTGCTGCCCGGCCTACACAGCCCCCAGCACAGCCCCGTCCTGGGCAGTGAAGGCACAGTGGCAACTGCCCATGAGTGGGGATCTCAGTTCCACTGTTGCCATCTGTGGGCTCATGGGCTCGAGATATCCAAACATCCGTCCCCGTCAATTGTGTAACCCCCCCACATGTGTCATACACCACCCCTGTATGCGTCTTGTTTGTCTTGTCTGTTAACCTCCCCTTCCTACCCCCCCCAGCAATACAGACTTCCTGTACCTGACATACCACTCTCACCTGAAAAAAAAAAAGACACTCTGTACCCACAAAAAAATTACGCCCCATACATAGCTGCCCATTTTGCACACACGTCTGCTGGACATGTAAACTGGCAATTACAATTGGCTGTACAACAAATATTATTGTTGTCCTCACACCTCTTTCAGGGTGGAAGGTTTCAAATTTCACACCAAATTACAAACATATGCACAGCTGTTGCTGACGAAGAAATGGGCAGCTATGGGCCTTTCCTACATCCCTCCTGCAAAACCCGAGCTTGTTTTCCTACTGTCCTACCCTCTTTGTGCCCCCTTTTTCACCACTTTCCTATCTCCCCATTTTCTTTTCTTTAAAAGAAAATAGCTGGTGTGTGCAGAGTAAGCACTTTTAAGCAGTAGTAAGCGGGAGTGCGCTTCTGTGCGCTTAGCTAAGCGTGTGTGTGCGAAGCTAAGCGGCAGTGCTCATGCATGACATCCGCACAAACCAGCGCTAACCCGCTTACAACTGCTTAAAAGTGCCTTAGTCACTCTGAATGACAAGGCCTGTAGTTTTCTCAGCAGCAAAATAAAATACCTCCCTTAGTCTCGAACCCAGGACCTTGGAAACACTAGTCTGCATGACTTACTACTAAGCCATGACTGCTATACAAGAACATTGTGCTGAAAAAAATATATCATAAAATAGTAGGAATTAATGTAAAGGGAATATAGCATGTGTAGTACACAAAGCATGTCATGTATATTTACTGTCAAATCTAGTGGATTTGTAAAATAGTACTTTGTGCTGAGAAACAGTCATGCTAGTTGGTAGCTACTAGGTAATAATGTCACAGTAGCATTTGGCAAGCCACACACATACTCAGAGCAGGATAAACACTGCCATAGTTGAATAGTTAAGAGATCAGACATAGCAACTGTGACTGAGTTACAGGGATGTCCCTAATGTGAAAACAAATGTCAACTGTGCCCCACTGACACCCTGTCAAATGTACTAACAGTAGGCAGAAAGGTGTAACTACACATGCAATGGTAATTATGACTGACTGAATGTATGCACCACCTGCACGTCACAAATGGTGTACTAATACATGTGCTTGAAATAACCCACAGTCACAACTGCAGAATATCAGAATATGTCATTGGAGTAACCCACTGCTATGTACCATTCCATGAGGTTGATAAAAGATGCTCCGAAGAGTATCTGAGGCCTGCTCAGCAGCATGATCAAATACCCTTGTAAGTGTCAAGGCCCACACCATGGCCAGACCACACTGCATGCAGTAACACCCTACCACAACAAACACATAGGGAATTGCTGCCCAAACAGATTTAGCAAGCATTACAAGCTGTGAATGTAAATGGAAAATAGGAAAGCCATAGCAACACATTACAGGAAAGACACCTAGCAGGCATACAAGGAGTAAATGTAAAGGCCAAATATTGAATCCATAGCAACAGATTGCAAGAGCCACTGCTATATACCAGTTACATCACAATCCCCACAGGAAAGCACACACACCCATATACACAGTATTACTAGTCGTAGGTGTCAGTTTACATACACACGGAGAAGAGGACACTGGAGGAAGGAATACTCAGCTTACAGAACAACATGCATTGCAGTGTCTATTGCACAGCCTGAAATATGAGAGACATACCAACCCTTACACTCACAGAACAGTGTCCACAGCAAACCAGCATGGTCCCCACCCTGATAATCTGAAAGGGCTACGCCTACCTAACAGACCTTTTTATAGCACAGTCCTGTAATCACAGTGAGAACTGCAATCACTACACAACAGGCTGTATGCAATTAGTAAATGCTGGCTAACAATTGGTGCAGAGGCCATCACATGGACATGTGCAGATACCTACAAAAGCATCCTGTACTCCCAGTCCACACATGCAATACTTTCATTGCACCCGCTGGAGGTAGAGAGAGAGAGAGGAAAAAAGAAAGAAAGAGAAAAAAAAAAAAAAAACCTGTAACAACAAAACAGAGGCTGACAGCAGACCAAGTAACTGCAAGCCTACGCAAACAGCTGCAACAAACACAGGTAATGTAAAGTACTACTATAATACTCTACATACTGTGAACCCTCCAGATGTGTTATTGGTCTGTATCTATGTATATGAAGATGTGCATAGGGCCGGGGACATACTGCAACTGTCACTGAAGGCTCCACATACATATGGATGTGACGGTAGCTATGTGCACATAGCAATGTAGGTTGTAGTGCAATGTACAAGTAGGTTGTACAGTAATGGATGTTCAGCAGTACGTTACTGTGTGTATACATATGTGGAACTAAAAAGGAGTATATATATATATATATATATATATATATATATATATATATATATATATATATATATATATATATATATATATAACGTGTATATATAACGTGTATACGTATGTATATCGAGATATGTATGTATATATATATATATATATATATATATATATATATATATATATATATATATAATATGCATATGTGTATACATAGATAGAGAGGGATGTAGAAATACATAGACATATATAGTTTCACAGTGTCATAGTTTATTTCTAGGCTATCTGCAGACAGTGTATAGAATAGATTTATAAACTTGCGCCTCTGTATAGTAGTGACACAGTGAAGACCCCCCCTACATAATAGCATTAGTTTACTGTGCCTCTGTCTAGTAGTGACACAGAGATGACCCCTGCTGTAAACCTATGATCTCCCATCCACTCGTCAAGAATGCACATGAAGAGTGTCAGTGAGGGTCTCTGCCTAACATGAACTGGGATCCTGTTCCACAGTATGGGAAGCCTCTTGGTGATGGATCTGTCCCTACAGTATGTCCTATTCATATGTGTGCTGAGGGTTAAATCCGTAGCTGTTGTGGTTCTGATGGATGTGGATTGTATGAGGTGGAACATGTCCATCAATACCTGATTGGACATGGCCTACTACATCAGGCACAGATCACCCCTACGTAGGAAGTATGCTGTGGAATAGAGCATGAGTTACGTTAGTCTGGCAGCATATGAAAGTTGTTGGAGACCCTTGATCCTCCTGGTGATGTACTTATGGGGTCCCCCTAGCTGTTGCAAGTGCCAGGTGAGGTACATACCAAATGGAGCATAGTACAAGTCATGGGCCTGATAAGGGAGGAGTATAGGGGTACAATGACCCCTTTTGATCTGGATGTGAATCCCTTCATGATAAGGTGGGCAAGGTAGGAAGTCTATCCAACCACTTTGGCAACGTGCGTGTCAAATGAGAGGTCAGCATCGATCATTGTACTCAGTGGGTTACTGTCTATGTGATAATATGTGGGTACCTTGTCCATCCAAAAGGGTATGAGTATACATTTCGTGGCATGCAGTTTAAGGCCATGACTCCGGCACCAGTTGTCGGTGGCTGTGAGGCCTGTCAGTAGGATGTGTGTGTCAGCTGGTGTATCGACTATGGCGCCTAGTATGCAGTCATCTTTGAACATTGTCAGCCCCTACCCTCCCATGTTTGCTTCCACATCTGAGAATTATATGCCGAACATGAGCGGTCCCAGGACACCACTTGTGACTGGCTCTGAGTCTGACATGGCACCAGTGAGTTTGACTGTAGGGTTTCTATCCGTTAGCCGGTTTGCAACCCATCTTGTGACATATGGATTTACATTTCAGCTGTTGATCATGTCTATGATGCCAGAGTGCGGTATTGTGTCGAAAGCCGTAGGCAAGTCCAGGTAGGCTGTATGGACCGCTGTGCCCTCGTCAATGGCTCTAGTGACTGATTTGAAAAGGTCAACCAGGTTCATAAGGCAGGATCTGCCCTCTACAAAGCCAAACCGGGTGGGATCAAGTGTCTAAGTCCCCAATGTCTCTGTGTATGAGTTCCATAATGATCCTTTCCATAGCGTTGCAGACCAGGCTGGTTAAGCTTATGGGGCGGTAGTTACCAGGGTCTGTAGAGGTACCTCCTGTGTGGAGTGGGACTACTGTTGCTGTATGCCAGTGTCCAGGTACATATGCTGTAGTAAAGCTACGGTTGAATAGCATTTAATGTGCATGTGTAGCTCCTCTTGGAGTTCACATAGCATGCAACCTGCAATACCGTCGGGTCCCATTGATGCTGTGTTTACAGCTTTGCTGAGGGTGGTTCCCAGCTGGACATCTGAGATGACAGGGAGGTTACAGTCAGCTGGGATAAGTAATTCCTCATGTGTTTGTGAGGGAGGGGAGAAATCTGCACTGAACCTGTCTGCCAGAATGTTGGCATTATCTGTGTGTTCAGTGTAGTGTTTGTCACTGTGAACTAACTGTGAACATATCTAAGGGTTCTCACCCAGGTGTGTAACATAGCAGAAGGCGGCCTTGTGGTTATGTGTAGTGTCCATAGCGATGTCTCTCTCATTGTTGGCCTTGCATGTTTGTACGACAAAACGTATCTTTCTACTACTGCTGATTAGAGATGCCGTAGCTTTATGGAATTATGCTCTGCCGTGCAGTAGCTACCTTCTGTTATACAATTTGTTCAATGCTGGGGTCCACCAGACAGGACGCCTGCCTTTGGTGGAGAGGGTCATGGTTTTATTTGTGATTGCATGATCCATGCATTCTTGGAGATGTCCGTAGAAAGCATATGTGAAGGTGTCTGCATTGTGGGAAGTGGTTTCCACTGGCCCAGTGGGCATTAAGGATACCAACTCAGTTATAAGAAGTGTAAAGTCGGCATGTGAGAGGTTTCCCACTGTAGTCTTTTGTGTTGTGGGGGAGGTGGGATATGTATATCCAGGGGGATTAGTCTGTGGTCAGATGTGACTAGTGAGGTATACTTCCGGTGTGTAGCACATTGTCCCCATGTTTGTGATTATCAGGTCTAGTATATTATCTCCTGTTGTGGGAGAGGTGACTAGCTGTCCCCATGTTTGTGATTATCAGGTCTAGTATATTATCTCCTGTTGTGGGAGAGGTGACTAGCTGTTCCATTGCATTTGACTTAGTGAATTCTGGGAACCTTTGGGCTACGGTGTTTGGGGTAGAATAATGCACCCAGTGTATGTTAGGGTAGTTGAAGTCTCCCAATATGATGGTGTGTGGTGGGACATTCATATCCTGCAATGTCTTCAGGAAGGCTGACTGTGGTTCCTGAGATTGGGAGGGTGGTCTGTAACATGCTATCAGTTGTATAGCAGGTTTGCCTACGGTTATCTGCACCTGGATGGTCTGTGATGCTTCATGTGTTGCCACTAACCTGGAGGTGTGGGTGTCCTTCATGAATATGGACACACCCCCTCCCTTTTTGTTTTGTCCTGAGTCCTGGGGCCAAAAAGCATGATACGGGGTGTAGCCTGGTACCGCTGGTGTGCTCTCAGGAGCCTTGAACCAGGTTCTCTCTCACTGCACAGACATCGAGATTGGTAGAATATGTACGTACAGATATATGTAATACACGCATACATATATAGATATCTCTAGAGACATATACATATACAGATAGATCTGACTGACAACAGATATGTCTGTATACGACTCTCTCTCTCTCTCTGTCCCACCCCCTCACACTCTCACTCTCCGTGTGTCTCTCTCCCCCCACATCTATATGTATATATCTACATCTATATATACATATTTTATATACATATATACAAATATATATATATATATATATATATATATATATATATATATATATACAGATATAAATTTATCTATATATATATATATATATATATATATATATATATATATATATATATATATATATATATATATATATATATATATATATATATATATATAGACTGTGTGAGGCACATGTGTGCAGATGTCTTGCAACAGGTGCCTGGTGTCAAAGGCATGGAGTGAACACCAGTGTGGATACTGGAGTACCATACCCCATTCAAAAACACTGACACCAGTAACCACCACATATGTGCATGCCTGCCCACCACTGCATGTGTCAGGGGGAAACAGGGGCAACAAGTGTACAATAGGCTCCACATTGATATACACAGTGGCACACTAGTCCTGTAATACCTGTACATGGAATGTGTCAGCGTACATGGTGTGTCAGCTATGGACATGTAGGTCACTGTACCCCTCCACACCCCACAATGTCCTACACGGTATGTACCTCCCATGACAGCTACAGATATGGAGAAGGACACAGACATATGCAAGTAACTGTGTCAATGCACTCAAACACCACAGAGCGCACACAGACTACCTGCATAGAGGTTACCACTGCTGGATATACATAGTTCGGTCACACCCATGACAGTTGTCTAACAACCATGGTAACACCTCCAACATCCACAACACAAATTACCTATGTCTGTCATCCCTGTCACTGCAGTATAGAGCACATGGTGGAGGTACAGGACCCTACCCACAGATACGACATACCCTGTAGTAGACCACACAGAATTAAGAAGCAAGGCTCCCCATGAGTAGATGTCAGACATACCCCTGCTGAATGTTATGCAGATAGGTAATATGCCATATGAGTCACCCTGTGTAACTGTTTGTAAGGAGCAGGTACGATCATAACTCATGTGTCACAAGATGCAGGGTAGCATAACAGTATGCTGCTGTAGGCCCAGGGCCAAAAGCACACTACCTACCTAAGACACAATGCACACCCATGAACACATTGCAAACGGAATATGTGAGGTGGAATGAGTGTGCTAGTGACTGGGTGCATGTTGTGTACTGGTGTGATTGCTCACCATGACTGTCTGTCTGTCATGGTAGTGTGTGTCCTTGGTGTGAGGCCAGAGACAGGTGTGTGAGGTATTGCGATCAACACATACTACATTGCCATATGTTGTGCTGTGTTACCCTGTATGTCACTGTGGTGTAGGTAGGGTTATGGCAAGTAAGAGTAGTGTGCATTACCAGTGAAATATGTAACGTGCATTGTGTGCAGTGCATGGGCTGATAATGTTCCCCATACAGTACCTTGATACAAACCCCCAGTGTGAGGTTGTGTATTGTACCTGAAACAGTGTGTTGACTGCTGCAGTATACTAGTCTGTCGTATGGAGTGTGCCAGGTACTGTTGCACAGTTGTCAGATGAGCACTGATATCTTGTCATTTACATGTGTATCCCCCAGTAGACAGACAGATGCTATATATGGTGCTTAAGTTATATCACTGCAGTCGAGTATTATGTGTGCCATAGTTTGCTGACAGATATTGCTGACATATTTTCCTTCTCCTTTTCAGGGCTATGGTTCACCAGCGGAACCCTGTCTACTCTGCTGCAGAGGAGGAGGAGATGCACCAGAGCCTGGTGTGGGATTTCGCTGTACTTTTTTCCCACACCAGCCAGAACCAACAGGAGGGCCGCACTGTGGCAAAACCTGGTCCGTCGGGTAAATGACATAGGCACACATAACCAGACATATGAGCAGGTACGCCATCCCTGCAGTGATTTAATTAGAAATGTCCGTCAGCGTGCGTCGGATATCCACAGGCAGCAGCTTGCCACAGGTGGTGGGGTGGCTAGACATCTCCCCCTCACCAGACTACTCCTAAGTGTTGTGGCTCCAGCACAACAGCAACAGCATACATGTGTAATGATGGAGGTTGGAGCCACACAGCAGCAGGACACGGAGCACGCAGGTAACATGCCATGTGTATAGTTGACCATTCTGTACACTGTTAGGTTATGCATGTGTGAGGTGTGGCCTCGTTTTGTAGCTGTAATCTTGGTAATTATTGTGCAAGAGTGATATCCTCAATATCTGCAGTACACCTGTGGAAGCTAACTGTTGCACTACTGAACTGTATCATGCCCACAGTATCCATGGCACAGTTGTGCCCACTGACAATAAATGTCTCTTTTCTGCAGGTCCCTCTGGTGTAACAGCAAGGCAGCCTATCCATGCTGGTGAGTGTGTAATATCATTACCTTCAATACTCTTGATACTAATAGTAATAATAGGCTGAAGCAGTAGTGCTATGTGTTTGATTGCAGGTGTGTTTGTGTCTGTGGGTTGATATCTCATATACTGAGGTGTGCGCATGTGTGCATGTGCCCATGTGTGCATCAGTAGTGACATTGTGTACACATTGTAAACTGTGTTTCCTGTCTTACTCCCACAGGTTCTGGTGCTGCTCTGGTGTCGTGCAGCAGGGGACCTGAATCAGCTGCTGTGGATAGTGATAATGATGATACCTGTGTAATGGCATAGGTAGGTGTGCCAGGGTCCATCATTGGTCAGCCAATTGACACTACACAGCTGTCGACCCCATCAATGCGCACAGTCATCCTGCCAATACATCCTTTGTCACCAATGTCCCTAGGTGATGGACAGGATACAGTGGGCATTGACTAGGGTAATGTTGTACCGGTGGCACATGCATCCCCACACAGCAGCCATGGCCAGGGTCCTGACACGGTACCACACAGGCAGATGTCCATGGGTTCTCGTGGGAGCATCCGTGGGCGTACTGCCGCTGTCAGACATGCCCACAGAGGTCTTTCAACCTCAGCTATGTTTCGGGCTGTATTGCAGGCACAGTCACGTATGGAACGGTACACCAGACAGGGTCTGAGGGAGCTGAGAGCATGTCGCACAGCCATGAGTGACAGTATGTGTGATGTTGCGGCTGCCATCCGCAACTTCACTGAGGTCATTGACAGACGTTGGGGGGACACATTAGATCTGTTCCACAACTACATGTCCATGAGCCAGGGCAATGGCGGATGGTTGAGGCGACGACGTGGCCGTATGCCATCAGCAGCTGGCAGCCGTCGCAGACGAAAACAGGCCCGCGGCCGCTCACATAGTGCCAGCAGCAGCCCCAGCAATGCTGGGTCTGTGCTGTCGTCACACCACCCCAGGAGACCACGTGCACATGGCGCTGGACAGTCCCAACAGGGACCTGTCTCCAGTCACCAACCACCTGCTTCTGATGACAGTACCCAGTCTGGCTTAGTACCTGATACGGTCTGTAGCACCCCTGCCAGGCACAGGTAACCGTGTCCATGGCCACAGACTGTGATCTGTATGACCTGGCAGGTACAGTCTGTAGCTGTCCACAAACACCTGTATATGGCAGCCATGAGGTGGGACTGTGTGCATTCATACACACATGCAAAGTGATAACACCTAGGGCTACCGCATACACGCACACACTGCATCAACATTGCCCCATCTTGTACTGCTGTCCCTCACCAACACACACACACAGACATGTCAATTGGTTGTATCAGTGGCAGACTCAGGCATACCAGGTACACACCCTGTGCATATGATGAAACTGTGCCACCTCCTGCAATCTGTAAAATCGGTGCAGGAACAGGTTAACATGGTGCTGATGCACAGGGTGAGTACATAGACGTATTGTAATAGTATGATGTTGACAACAGTACAGTGTAATGATAGCATTGTGGGTATATACCAGCATGCCTGATGCAGTTACAGTATGAATGTCATTGTATTGTTTTGTACACCCATAGTAATTACCACAATGTTCTGTCTGCACATCTTTGCATACTGTGGTGAGGCTGTGAAGGGATGGCCACCTACATAGGTAGCACAGGGGATACAACAATGTACATATTGATACTCAATGATGGCCATGTCAACTGCGACTTGCATGCTGTCCACACACGACTCTGCAATGCAGATGTTTTAGGATGTTGATATCTGTGCAGTACTACACAACAGGTTCAAGGCTCACAAGAGCACACTAGCACAACAAGGTCACACCTCATACCATGCATGACAGCACCAAAACACAGAACTAGCTATGACAGGAGGGAGAGTGTCCATACATGTCAAGGATACTGTGGTGCCAGGACAGGTAGCATACATCATACTAAGTCTGGAACTGCTGAGTGAGGGCTCAGTGTTTGTTATTTGACGTGTATTATTACAGGTATGAGCACTTGGGTATCAGGCCAGTTATTCAACATTACGAAGGTACGTGGTCTATACACTTGTGTGGGGTGCAGCTGGACCCAGCCCGTCTGACCTGTGAATGTCTGGGTACTGGCTTATAGTGCCTGCATATATGCACCGTTACCTACTGGAAGTCGTACACCTTGTTTGTTGCAGCATAGTCTACATACAGGCCTGCTGACTGTAGCTTTGTTTGTATGCATGTTTGCCTGTTATGTTCCTGAAACACTGATTCCACCTGCAGTGCAGATATACAGTGCCTCTGTGGATCCCTAGTGACATCTGTATTGCTTACTGTACTGATGTCCATGTGTCACTTGACAGAACATCACTGTTTGTCCTGTTTGCATGTAGCTTGCCTGTAACACATTGCATATGACTTACCTCACATTTGCTCAAGACAGCATTCATATATGCCAGCACTAACAAATCAGGAGCACTACACCCTCACATAGTCACCTTGAGTACCTTGTTCCCCATTGGCCCTATGTGTCGTTACTTAGTATGGGAGTCACAATGCTATGGTAGCATGTGCAAAGGTTCACCTGTCGATCTACTCTCAGGTCCAGTTGGTGAATCTGTGAGTCATGTGACAATGTTACAGCTGCCTCATGTAAACAGACAACCCTCTCCCCTTCCCATACACGTACAACACATGTGAGAGATGCAACCACATAGCCAAACTGGGGGCTAAGCTCTGTTAACACAGCACTGGCATTCCCTGTCAGGTGGAGTGGGATACTACAGTGAATACAGTACCAGTCTCCCATAGACCTGCCACGACCGCAATCCAAACACAGAAACACACAGGTACATTATTGGACTCTCAGAATAGCATCCTGCCTGAGCAGCTGACACCTGCAAAGCAGACACACAAGCAAACGTTAAGCCAGAGCAGAGCACATGCAACACATAGCTCACAAAGCCTGTGTGCCAAACAGTCACAGGTCATACGGCTTGACAACACACCTGCTACAGTTGTATGAGGTACCTCTACCATCACATACACTGAGGTTCTGCTCCCAGGCTGAACAAGGTGACGGTCACGCTGAGCTGCCAGTCAGGCACTATGATCCACCACATAACACAAGCATACCGGTCATTCCAAGGCATGTAGAAGTATGACTCAGTCATTGTCTGTGCCAGTGTGTATGATCTCTGACGCACCTCCCTGGACTACATGTTAGGGGACATAGAGGGGCTCTCTGAGCTTGTGGCACAGGCTGGTATGACCCTGGCCTTGAGTAGCATCTCACCCTCACCAAGAATGCTGCCACAATATGTAGACAGGATCATCAGTTTCTGCAATTAACGTATCTTTCAGTGACATTCAAAGGGGATCCAATGCCTGTCAGTGTGGGATTACATGCTGGACAAGCCAAATTGCTTTGCTTGGGACAGCTTGCACCTGTCACCCATGGGCCGTTGTATATTGGCAGAGGCTGTTGCTACACACATAGTGCCTTTATGTACATAGCCACCTACACAGGTATAACACGGGATAGGACACTAATAACAATGCTACTCAGCAGCAGTGTAAACCTCAAGATGCATGCAGTGGAAACTGTCCTTAGCATGGGGTACAGCAATATCCGTGCAGTAACAGACTCCTGGTACAAGGCTCCCAGGTGCACACCATCAGTGCCAGGTCATTCCTGATACCATGCTTGTCATCCCCTTACACATGCACCAAACTAGAACAGGGGGGATGTATCCAAAGGCACCGCAGATACACACACACCCAGGTTGGTGGCACTGCACAAAGCATCAGAGCCTCTCCATGTGCAACACACAGTGGGTTAGACTGCCTTCAGGTTCATAGCCTGGCACACACCACATTCCCATACCCAGGAAACCCACTTGGCCGTCCTGACAACACTGGGAATATGACGGTCTCTACACACACCATTATATGGTTGTACTGCGACTACCCAAACATAGTGTGAGCATTATTCTAGCTGCAAGACCCTATCTGAAGGGTTCTTGTCATTCATTCCCTGCATTGCTGTGGAACAACTTGTTACCACTCCCACAAGTGGTGACAACATGCTGCACCTGTTCATCACCAACATGTGGACTATATGCTCCAGACCAATCATGTATCCCTCGCTGGTGGGATGACACCATCTACAACCCACACTGTATAGTCACATACCACATGCAGCCCCTGCACAGAACACCACCACAGTTGTATAGTTGTCTGATGCATATTCCATGTATTCACATGAGGCAGGCTTTGGACATGGGAACTCTTGCAGTTCACAGGTACATATGTGTAGGTGGCACACACATACATTATGTGTGCATTGACATTACTGATATAATGTATGTTGTGCAATATTGGGAACAACACCCCACACACATGGACAAACTGTGTGACAAAAATACACATGGCATTTGTAGGATACAAACCCCTACCTAACTATGTTAGATCACTTGTGAGAGTCGCAGTAGCAGAGTGTGCTATTTGCATTACTGGGAGGATTGCTTTCTCCTGCTGTACTTATAGGGTGCTGACATCATCAGTGTTTAGACAGTGGAATATGCAGCATGTGTTGTGTAGTAATAGTTGCCAAAAGGGACATTTCTCATACACATGGAATTGCACACACTACTCCCCCACACACATTCACACACACACTGGGCGCTTGCAGGATTCAAACCCCTACCTAACTATGTTATGACACTTGTGAGAGACGCATTAGCAGAGCGCGCTATTTGCATTACTGGGGGGATTGCTTTCTCCTGCTGTACTTGTAGGGTGCTGACATCATCAGTGTTTAGACAGTGGAATATGCAGCATGTGTTGTGTAGTAATAGTTGCCAAAAGGGACATTTCTCATACACATGGAATTGCACACACTACTCCCCCACACACATTCACACACACACTGGGCACTTGCAGGATTCATACCCCTACCTAACTATGTTATGACACTTGTGAGAGACGCAGTAGCGGAGCGCGCTATTCACATTACTGGGTATAATTTCTGCTCCTGACATATGTATAGTGTGCTGACATCATTATGGATGAAGAGGTATGTACCTCTGTGACTATCCATCAGTACAGGGGAGAGCATATCTATGCATTAACTTTGCACAGGCACAGTGGCCTACTGTACTGTGGAGGCAGACGCCAAATACACTGTGGATAGCCTTCTGTATTCCCTAGGGACAACAGTCAGGTATTGCACTCTACGGCCATATATTTACCTGTCAGATGCAAGTATCTGTTGCTCATATACTGTTTGTGGGTCTTTATTGCCATAGCCTTCCCTATCTCTATAAACAACGTGTGTACTGTGGGAGATGTTTGCATATGAGTGGGATCCAGTACTTTACTTATGTCTCTGTTGTAACTTCACTGTGTGCACTGGGCAGATGTCTGTATTGTGGGAGGTTCCTGTGTTAACACATAGAAATGCCAGATATGTGTGTGCAACTGCTGAACTGTGACATGGCCTAAGTGTGTGAGCATGCCCAGTTCGCAGTTTGTATGGCTTCTTGACCGCCACGTCTCATTTATCTAAGTGTGCGAGCATGCCCAGTGTGACCTTTCCTTATGCTGGGATCTGTGGACCACCACATTTCTGTTTGTGTGTGGACGCCATCTATATATCACATGTACAGTTGAGTGTTGGACATCAGGTTGTGTTCTTACTGCCCAACTGCTTTGTGTCTGAACCCAACAGGCATTATGCTGTGCCTGCAGGGTCGCCATGGGATAGTTTGCATACAGTTGTCATCATCCTTTCCTGCTGACCAAACAGTTGTATTGTCATATAGTGTACTGGTGCAGAACTTTCACTGTGGTGGACAGTATAATCTGTTTCAGTCCTATCACTGCTTGTAATATTTATAGTGAGCACACCAGACTGGTTGAGGGCCAGTTGTGCAGATATGACCATGTTGCATTTTGTTCAGATATGGACAGCATAGTACATGATTGTCCGA
Organism: Protopterus annectens; assembly: GCF_019279795.1. Classification (NCBI taxonomy): domain Eukaryota; kingdom Metazoa; phylum Chordata; order Ceratodontiformes; family Protopteridae; genus Protopterus; species Protopterus annectens. The sequence continues at coordinate 350,366,296 of NC_056748.1, read as the reverse complement.
CATTGTTAATGTATTCCACAACTTGTGTGGACAGTGACAAACAATGGCCATGTGCCCTAGTCCATTTGTAATGCTAGTCAGAGAGTGTTTGTCCTTCAACACACATTTACTGCTGTTTGCCATGACATATGTCATGGTTAGTGTGCTGTGCCTCTGTCTACCCATGACATACAGGTGATATCCAGGGTACACCTGCCATCTCCCATCCAGTCATCATGATTCCTCTGGATGACAGTCACTGAGGGACTCCCTGGATATCCTGTAGTGGGAGTTTAGTCGTGAGTGGAGTGAGCTTCTGGGTTATGGACCAATCGGTACAGCATGCCCTGTTTGTCTGTGCTGGGGTTCAGGCCTGTCAGCTGCATAGGTCACCAGCATTCAGTGTTTACATGGTGCCAAATGTCCATTGATACCAGGTTGGTCATGGCTCTATGCATCAGGCACAGTTCACCTCCAGCCAGGCAGTATGGCACTGTGTGGAGCTGCAGTTTCTTTACTCAGGCGACACATGGCATCTGTTACAGCTCTGCGATCCTCCTGGTGGGGTATTTGTGTGGTCTTTCCAGTTGCTGCAGGTGTCTGCTACGGTACATCCCTGAAGGGCCATTGTACACAATTGTGAGGCTGCTGATGGATGACTGGAGAGGCACATTGACCTACCCTAACCAAGCTGTGCTTACCTTCATGATTAGGTGGGTATATGGTATGTTTCTGTAACCACTACAGACACATGGTTGTCACATGCAGGATATCTATCAGCTTGTGTCCCCAGGTCTCTTATTGCTCCTTATGTACTTACTGGGTTAACACCTATGTGGTAATTTCTGGCCATGTACTGTGTTTCCACAGGGGTTGACTATACACTATTCTGCATTTAGCTTGTTGACATGGCTGTGGCACCACTTGTGTGTTTCTATGTGTGCCTTTTGTAGGTTGCTTGTGTCAGCTGGAGGGTCCGATATGGTGGCCAGTTTGTAGTCCTCTGCAAACCTGTTCAGACAGAGTCCTTCCATGTTGGCCTGCACCTATGTGACCTATATAGCATACAAGAGAGGTCCCAGGACCATGCCTTGTGGGATGCCAGTTGTACCTGGTTTGCAGTCTGCCATGGCTACAGTATGTCTGCCAGGTCAGTTCTGTCCTTGAGCTGGTTTGCAACCCATCTACTTGCATAGGGGTTTATAGTTAGGCTGGTGAGCTTATCTGTACCGCCAACTAGGGTATTGTATGGAAGGGTTTAGCAAGGTCCAGATAGGCTGTGTGATCAACATTCCCCACATCAATGGGCTTGGTGCACGTTTCACATGAGTCAGACATGTGTAAGGGGCAGTATCTGCCTTATGACAGCCACACTGGGTAGGGTCCAATGTCTGTAGGTACCCAATCTCGCTATTCATGGGATCCATGATCATCCTCTCCATTACTTTGCCAACCTAGATAGTCGGGGTTGAGGGGTGATAGTTTGCAGTATCCATTCAGGCACCCCCTTTGTGGTGTGGGACCACTGTTGCTGTACACTGCTCTTTGGGTACATATCCTATGGTAGGACTGATAGTGCGCAGTAATGCTATTTGCTGTTCCATTCTTCTTACAGTACTTGTTGGACACAACCCAGGACACCATCTGGTACCATTGATGCTGTGTGCTGTGCTTTGTGGATGCTGGCTGTTACCTTAGCATCTGCAATGTCAGGGGGCCAGCACTCTCCTGGGATAGATATTTGGCAGTTAGGTGCTGGTGGGGAGGATGGAAGGAATCTGTTCGGTAGGCTGTTGGCAATGTGTGTGGGTTTGGTGTATTGTTTGTGATATTAGAGTGCTGCAGAACATATCTGTGGATTATCACCATGGTTCCTACCATCAGGTAGGACAGCTGTGTGATCATTCTTTGTGTCCTGCACAATTTGTATCATCATAGGTTCATACTAGGCTGTCTGCCCTGGCCTTGTTTGAGCACGGACAGACTGTGTGTGGGTCTCAACACCCCTTGCAATGTGCATATTATGCCCACGTAGGGTTTTCTTTCCTAGATGTGACACAGGGATGGCCCCCAGTGTACACCTACTATCTCCCATGCACTTCACCGGAATTCTCTTGTTGAGTTTGTGTGTGGAGCTCAGCCTATCATGGACTGGGATTCTGTTCCAGAGTGTCAGGAGCCTCTGGGTTATGGATCTGTCCCTCCAGCACATCCTATTACTCTGTGTGGAGGTTCAGATAGCTCACTGTGGTGTGTATGCTGGATTTGGGGTTTCTGCAGTGGAGCATGTCCATTCATTCTGGATTGGACATGGCCTTGTACATCAGGCATACATCACCTCTGACTGCAGTATGCTTCTGAATTGGGCTGCGGTTTCTTCAGCCAGGCTGCAGATGTCCAATGTTTGGACCCTTTATCCTGTTGGTGGGGTACATTTGGGGTCTTTCTGACTGCTGCATGTGTAAGGTAAGGTACATCCGAACTGGGGCATTGTTGTCACGTATGGGCTTGATAAGGGAAGAGTATGGGGGCACAGTGACCTCTGTAGCTCTACATGTGCATCCTTTCATATTAAGGTGGGCAATATAGCAGGTCTTCCTGGCCACCTTGGCAATGTGAGTGTCACATGACAGGTTACCATCCACTTGTGTCCCTAGGTCCATGATTACTTCTTCCATGCATAATGGATTGCCACCTATGTCATACTTTGTGTGTGCCTTGTTTGGTATTTGTTGAGACATTCATACTCTGAAGTGTCTTCAGGAAGGCTGGCTGGGGTACCTGGGTTTGTGCGTGTGGTGTGTAGCAGGCTTCAAACAGGTACACAGTTTTAGACAGTGTTACTTGCCCGTGGATAGTCCATGCTGCTTCTTGCTGTGGTACCAACCTGGGGGTGTTGGTTATCCTTGATAATTACTGGTAGCCACACTCCTATTGTCATGTGTTCCATGTTTTGGAGCTGTAGAGCATGGTATGAGGCATAACCTGGTAGTATTAGGGTGCTCTTCTGGGCCTTGCCCAGGTTTCTGTTACAGAACACATATTACCATTCTCCATGCTGTGGTGGGTTTGGTCTGCATGCACCTTGCAGGTTAGACTTCTGGCGTTTGGTAGCATTACGTCCAGGTTATTATCCCTTGTGCTACCTATGGTGGTGGGTTTGTGTTTCCAGACTTACCTATTCCAGGCACAGTGGAGGTGACAACAGCCTTTGCCAGTATCTACACAGCCAGGTGTGCTGGGTGCGTGCCATCCCTAGCAGGTGGGGCATCATGTCTTGCTTGGCATGTCAGCCCAGGCTGGTACAGCTGCGTCAAATGCCAGATATGGGAATCATGGTAGCTCCCAGGGCAGCCAGCACACACATTCATTATTATGCTCTGGGCATCACACACGACCTGGCAGTTGATGGAGGGGAAGCCCTTGCAGTTAATGTAGGCCCTACCCCGCTCACTGGCTGGTGCTTTGATGCGTATGTGCGAGCAGTCTATTGCACCCACTACCTCAGGGTATTCTGCTATTTGCTGGAAGAGACTCATATTGCTGGCCAATACCTCACGGACATTGGGGAAATATACATGCTCACCGACATGTGCTGACATGGCATCCAGGAACTGGTGCAGTACCCTGGAGGCTGATGCCTGTGATATCCCCATCATATCACCAGTTGGTCTCTGGAAGGTTCCTGTTGCTAATATTCTTAGGTCAACACATACCTTGGTTTCCACTGGGATGGGTTCCCCTCTGTTGGTTCTGTGTGTGAGGCGTGGCCTGCACAGCTCAACAATTTGTTGCAGGAGGTCTCTGTCCACTCTATAGTGCTCCACTATCTCCAGCTCATGTAACCCCTGGTAGGTGACCCTGGGCCTGTACACTCTTCTCCGTCTCCTCACTGTGGGTTGTCTGGCAGCATTTCCATTGTCACCACCCTCAGCAAGTCTCCTATGTCTCCTTATGACAGCTATGGCAGCCCATAGCATGTTTGGTCTGAGTGCAGCTTTTTCAGTTTTCACTTCTACTAGCTTACTCCTGTCTTGCAGTGTCTCTTGAGAGAAACATACTGCAATGCTGTTTGCAGTGTTTTAAGTGCTAGGCTGGGCTTGTATTCTGCCTGTGTAATTGCCTGCTTCTAATTGTTTTCACCTGCTACCTCTACAAGTATTCCCTGCTAGTTTCCTACTATTTCTTCTGCTTCCTTTTCCTCTCTGTTTCCTCAGGGTGGAGCAGCGTGCATACCAGCGAAAACATGTTCACAGTGGCTACCACGCGCGCACACGTGCTTACACGGACCAGAATCTGCTTATTCGGATTAAAACGCGCGCACACCAGCGGAAACAGGTCTACAGATCTTTAAACAGGCTCCTACATGCTTACTCTGCCTTACACACGCACACTCTGTCTTACTTGCGGCTCCCAGCGCGCGCATGCACGTACAGCAAGAAACTTTGGTGTTGGCCACAGTGTACACCTTCCATTTCTTGACTTTCCCATGCTTATCTGTTGACACTCCTCTTTTTATGCTGTGTGATTGACATCTTTCACATACCACTTTGCTCCAATGAGCTTGGTTTCTTCCTGACATTCCCCCCTGTGATGTCACCTATCTCCTACTCTGTTACTCCCCCTTATCTAACTCTTACACTACACGGAACGTGCTCATTTGCTATGTGACAGTGTGATTCACTATCCTACCACTCATTTACATAGGATTGCCTACTAATGCTTAGTTACATGTCTTACACTCAGCTTCCCCCCTTAGCAACCACTAGACGGTGGCCATGTTGTTTTTGGTCTGCTAGTCCCTGCATTGCAAATCCATGCATTACATAAAACCCACATTTGTGGGTTTCAAACCTTTATTTTTCTGTTTTATATAGCGCAGCCCGTTTGCGCTGGGCTGCGCTGCGTTTAAACATCGCCGATCGCCGAAAAAAAAAAATTTATTTCATGTTTGCATCGGGTTACCATGCCAATGGCCACATATTTGGCCATTGGCATGCTGACTGCAACATTTGCACACTTTATTTGGAGCTGTCATGGCTCCGTTGTGTTATTTGCAGTAACGTACTCAGTTGTCAACTGAGTACATTTCTGCACCTAACACGACTCTTACACGGGCTGGTTTCAGCTTCGTGGATCGCTAATCTACCTCATTTGCATGCCTTTCGGCTGCAAGTGGGGTGATTAGCATATCCACGCCCTGCCCATGTAAGAGTCGTTTTAGCTGTCTCTTACACGGGATTTCGGGCTGTTCCTGGATTGCGATGGCTGCATGGAGTCTTACACGACTCTTAGACTCCGTGCAAGCCATCGTGAATCCTGCCCATCATCTACAAAGTGCTTAAAAAAGCAGATATTGTTTGACAAAAGTACAATGCTATTAAAGATAGTTTCACATTCCCAGTAGTCTAACACCATTGTTGTATAGGTATTAGCCACAGAAGTACCCATAGCAACACCAGATATCTAGTGATAGTACTTATTATTGAATGTGAAAATATTATTTTCAAGGACCACTTCAAGCAATTCACAAATGGTTTCAATACGACGTCTATCTACTAACCCTCTTTCGCATAACACTTTTCTAATGGCTGTTGTTCCATATTGGTTGGGAATTACAGTAAAAAGGGGCTTAATGTCCATTGCAACCATGATAAAGTTGGTTACATCAGTATCATAAAACCATGTGCTCAAACTAGTTAGAAAATCTGGTGTGTCCTTGATATAACTCTTTACATATTTCAAGTAGGGTGAAACGCAATGCTGTAAATAAATTGAAATGGGCTCAGTGAGCCAACCACGTCCAGAGATAATTGGTCTCATGGGCGGGTTTGCAAGTGACTTATGTATTTTAGGAAGGCTAGATAGAGCCGGTATAACAGGTGCAGGTACTGTAAAATAACTAAATGCATCTAAATCAATATCCTTCATCAGCTGCAGGTCATAAATTATCATATTTACTCGGCTTATCATTTGTTTAATATCTAACCCAGATATTTTGACAAAAGTATCCCCATCAGTCAACAGTGCATTCATACTAGAAAAATAATCCAGTCTATTCATTAATACAATCGCACCACCCTTATCAGCCTCTTTTATGATTATTTCATCATTATTCTTCAGTGTTGTTAAGGCTGTGCATTCATCAGTAGTTAGATTATACAATTTACCAATTTGCCCTTTCTCATACAATTCTCTGATATGTATTTCACAAACATTATTAAATGCACAAACAGTACTGTGGTGGTGGTGTTGCGGTAGTGTTGTCGCCTCCCAGTAAGACGTCTTGTTCGATTCTCAGCTAGAGCGTCTTCTGTGTGGAGTCATGTGTGAATGAGTGTACCTTCGTTGAAGGTTGTGCGTCAGGGCCGGCAACTCGGCATGTAAAAATCTACTGCCAATCATTAGCGGACCGGAGTTCTGCTGTGGCGACCCCTAACCAGGAAAAGCCGAAAGACACAACATTAAATGCACAAACAATTGGATGACTTATAAGGATAAATGTACTCTTGCGTTTACATCCAACCTGCTGTGTATTCAAAGTGTCATGGAATGTTAGTTTTAGATCTAATTCTCTGCAAAACAGTTTTAAGTCAGTTCATAGGTAGATACTAGACTATCTGCCCTAGGGCATTTATAAGCCTAGCCAGAGTGTATTTGGCTTCCGCCTCCCTATTAGATTAGCCTACTGTACAGTTAGTGCATCAGTCACTGTATCCAAGCCAGCTGGTATAAAATTCAAACCCTTTTGTAGCAACAGTATAATCGCTGGTATAATCTCAAGATTTGAAAGATTAACAATAGTTTTAAGTGCAGGGGTACTCACTTCCGCATCTTGTAGTTGGAATTGGTCCCGCTCTGGCTCCTTTCTCTCTTCTTCTGTGCTGGACGCCTTCACGATATGCTCCATTGTCTTTCCTGCACTTGTTCCGGTAGTTTCAGACCAACAGGTTGCTGAGGGGGCTGAAAAGCCAAAGGAGTGTCTTTATTTTGTGAACTAGCCAATCGTTGAGCAGAAAGTGAAACGTCCAGAGTATTGTGCTCATTGATAGGCTTAGAAACCAGTTGTTCTCTGCTTATCAAACTAGTAGGCGGCCTAAATGGTTTCACAGATGTTTCTATTACATTAATTATGTCCAATGTATCCATTGATTCCTGTTTGTCCACGTAAACTGCTTACATTGTTAGCAGTATTTCTCAGTGGTTCGTAGATATTTTGTCTAGGCCATGAGAAGATATGGCCGGTATTAAAATCATTAATGTCTGTCTTAAGCTTGCGACTCTTAAGAGCCTCCATTTTCATATTGCATTTATGCAATCCATGTAACATTCTGTCATATTCAATAGTATGCAAAGCAAAGTTAGGCAATGAGGAAATATCACTTTTGTGCAACTATCTCCTGTTGCATTTGTTTTTCAGTACCAGAGAAAAATTAATTCACTAAGTTCATATATTCAAGGCCCAGCTTAATATTCATTTCTTGCCATTTCTTAAGAAGTATGGGGTGCGTATTGCCGTACAAGGGCATTTTCAATACCCTCAAACCCTGAGGTACAATGCCAGGCTGTAAATATACATTAAAGCTAAAGCGCTGCCACTGTAGTACCTTGTATTTCTCGACTTTATGTTCCAACTTCTTTAACAGTGTGGCAAAGTCTGGGTCAACATCCGTCTCTATGTTGTTATGCACCATCTTGTAGGACAGTCAAAGAAAGTAAAGGATTATTCTGTCCCAGCAAGTCATTCGGAGTACGGCTCATGTCTGGTTGAAAACACAGCAAAAACGCAACAGAATAAAAAAAAAAAAAAAATAACTGTAGCATAGTAGTTTAATCACAAGAACAAAACTTTCAGGTTAAAACCCCTTCATCAGTATTAACTCAGTATACCTACTAAAAGCAATTTATATAAACCACAATTAAGTCACAGCCAATAGAATTCATCACATATTATTAAAGGAGTACACATTTTTAAAAAACATATAAAAACATTGCATAAACTCTGATATATAATAAAAATAATTATATGAAAAATAAATAATGTAAACAAATTGTTTACATTAATTTTTCATATAATTATTTTTATTATATATCAGAGTTTATGCAATGTTTTTATATGTTTTTTAAAAATATGATGAAGGGTTTTTAACCTGAAAGCTTTGTTCTTGTGATTAAACTACTACGTTACTCAGTTTGTTTGTTTTTTTTTTTTTTTTTTTTTTTTTTTTTTTTTTTTTTAATTCTGTTGTGTTTTTGTTCGAGCTGTGTTTCACTTAAATCTGTGATTGATTTGTTTGTTATAGTGTCAGGATTTAAGGCGTTTTTCTACCTACAACCTCACTTTTCTCACAGCCGTTTACAGCTATTTTGCTGTGCTTTCAACCAGACATGAGCCATACTCTGACCTGCTGGGACAGAGTAATCCTTTACTTTCTTTGACTGTCCTACAAGATGGTGCACAACAACAAACAGAGGGATGTTGACCCAGACTTTGCCACACTGTTAAAGAAGCTGGAACATAATGTCAAGAAATACAAGGTACTACAATGGCAGCGCTTTAGCTTTAATGTATATTTAAAGCTTGACATTGTACCTCGGGGTTTGAGGGTATTGAAAATGCCCTCGTATCGCAATACGCACCCCACACTTCTTAAGAAATGGCAAGAAATGAATATTAAGCTGGGCCTTGAATATATGAACTTAATAAATTAATTTTTCTCAGATATTGAAAAACAAATGCAACAGGAGATAGTTGCACAAGAAAGTAAGATTTTTTCATTGCCTAACTTTGCTTTGCATACTATTGAATGTGATAGAATGTTAGATTGTATAAACGTGATATGAAAATGGAGGCTCTTATGCATCGCAAGCTGAAGAGAGACATTAATGATTTTAATACCGGCCATATCTTCTCATGGCCTAGACAAAATATCTATGAACCATTGAGAAATACTTCTAACAATGTAAGCAGTTTACGTGGACAAACACAGGAATCAGTGGATGTTCATCGTGTTTCACTGCTGCACTCATTACACTTGGGTTATCCTGCCGTCAGGCGGGCCTGCATTCGGCCTGAGTTCCAAAGTCTTGGTCCAGCATCAGTTGCTGTCGCCTCTTCCCTGACATCAGTGCGCCAGGGGTATATAAGAAGCAGCCGACGCCATTTTCTTCAGTCTTTCTTGCTGTGCGGTGCCCGAAGCAAAAGCAGTTCGCAAGTGCCGGTCGGCCGACTCCTGAGATTTCAAATTCGATTTCAGAACCGAAGTCTTCAATAAAGCTAAGTACCCCATTGTTGAAACTTTTTCTTGCCTCAGACCGATGTCAGTAAAAGTTAATAATTGTATTTCTTGTGGGAAGCAAATACTTCATAAGGATTTTCATTCTTACTGTATTCCATGCCTAGGCCTAGATCACGACATCACTAGTTGTCGGTTTTGTGCTAGATTTAACAAACGCACTATAAAACGTCGGTTTAATTTTGCTTGCCATTACTTTGGGCGAAGGTTTAATTATACAGTGCCATCGGAACAACCGATTACCGGAATGCCCAAAAAAACGCAAAGATAAAGATAAGGAAAGGCATCTGAGGTCCAAAACTGACGACAAAGCCTCTTCTAGGCCAGTCGCCGGTTTTCAGTGAGGTGCTTTCGCAGCCCCTGACACCCGCTACCGACTCCCACGTGGAGGTGACTAGGCCTCTGGATACTCAAGGTGTTAGGCCAACAGAGATTAACCCTTCAGATGGGTCTGCTGAGCATTCATCGGCTTCTGAGGGTTTTCAGGCCTACTCAACTTACCATTGCAACTACAGCCAAAACTAAGCCTACAGACAAAGAAGCAAGTACAGCATTCACCAGGACAGGCTTCCATGCCTAAAAAACAGATGCTCAAGATGGCCGAAGACTTGATAACTCTGATCAGGGGTTCCCATCCCCCTCCTGATGAAAGGCCTAGGCAGGATACAGACTATGATTCCTCTGACCAGGTTTCAATTTATTCTGATTCCTCTTCAGACCAGGGATATTCTTTACCCCCCCTATGAGGATTCTGATGCTGAAGAATCAATTCCTTCAGCCTCTCCTCCTGAGGATTACTCTTTTGGGGAAACTTTACATACCATGAGGGAACATTTCCATTGGGAGGACCAGGATTACTCAGAGTCCAAGAAAAGGCTCAGAGACTTTCTTTTACTGCCTCAGCACAGGCCCCTTGCTATTCCGCCAGTGTTGGACGTTGTGGATGATGTGTTCTCTGAATCTAGTTTAAATCCTGATTCTTTACCCCAGCTCCAGTCAAGCCAGACAGGTACTACAGAGTCCCTGACTCTCATAAATTTCTTTATAAAAACCCTGTTGCTGACCCAGAAACTATTTCCCAGGGTCCCAAAGGGGTTAAGGCTTCCACGGCTAAGAATCCAGTTCCCTCGGATAGGGACTCTAGAGCATTAGACAGATGAGGAAAGAAAGTTTACACCTCTGCAACTTTAGCAGTGAGGGCTGCAAATTGCCAGTTTCACATGCTTAAATATCAACAATACTTACTGTCTCAATTAAAACAAAAAATGAGTACAAATGCAGAACAACCTGATTATAAGGAAATGCAGGATTTATTGCATGCAGCTGAACAAGTGGGAAAGCATACTTTGCAATGTGGTTTTGATTCATTAGAAGCTTCTTGTAGAGCAGCAGTTACAGGATCTGTGATTCGAAGACATGCTTGGTTAAAAGAACAAAGTTTACCAGATCATGTTAAGGCAAAATTATTGGATGCTCCTTTACAGCAAGATAATTTATTTGTTATTAAGGCAGAAGACGTATTGAAGAAAATGGAGGATAATGCAAAATCTATGCAAACAGTGAAGGATTTCTTACAGGTACAGCCACCACGATTAACAGAAATTGGCCTACAAAAAATTGGTCCTTTCCAGCGTCAGACAAGCCACAAAGAGGCAGATACAGACACCCAAGAGGCAGATCTCAGCCACAAGGACCTTACAGACCACGACAGTGGGGTGCTACAAACCCAAAAGGAGGTGAGGACAAGTCACAACCTTACAGGAAACGGTCCCAATGACTTCCCTCTTCCAATGCCAAACTCTTCCCTTTTGGCAGCTCCCTTAGGGGAGAAACTAGCACTTTTTTCTCAAAACTGGCAAGCAATCACCCAAGACAAATGGGTGCTGAATATTATGTCTCAAGGTTACAGGTTCCACTTTCACACTTTTCCAAGGCTAAAAGGAATGCCAGACCTGCCACAAAATCAATGGGCAGAGGCACAAAAACAAATTACAGCTCTCATGGACATGAGAGCTATTCAAAACGTACCACAGCAGGAAAAAGGACAAGGATTTTACTCAGGACTCTTCCTGGTACCCAGAAAGGACAAAGCCTGGAGATCCATTCTGGACCTTTCCACTCTAAATACTTACCTGGATGTTTCGAAATTCAAAATGTTGACACTACAACAGCTCCTTCCCATGTTGGGCAAGAAAGCTTGGCTTGTTACTTTGGACCTCAGAGACATACCTGCATGTCCCTATCAGACAAAATTGCAGAAGATACCTCAGATTCATAGTGGTTCAATGCACCACCAATCCTCTGCACTGCCCTTTGGCTTATCTACTGCGCCCAGGGTCTTTACCAAGTGCCTGGCACCAGTAATTGCATTTTGCAGACAAAAAAGAATTCAAATCTGTCAATATCTGGACGACTGCCTGATTCAAGCAGAGAGCAAGGACATTCTTCTACAGCATCTGGTGTACGTAAAAAGATTAAGTTGCCTAGGGTACACAGTAAACGAAAAGAAATCAAAACTAGTGCACTCACAAGAGATAATATTCCTGGGTGCCAGCTTAAATACAACGGCCCATATGGCTTCTCATGCCAGACAAACAAGGACAACTGACTCAGTATTTTCAATTGATGGCAACAAAGTCCCAACTCCCTGCAAGAAAAATTCTGCAGGCCTTGGGATTCTTGGCATCCTGCATACTACTAATTCCATGTGCAAGACTGCATATGAGGAAATTACAATGGTACCTAAAAAGTGTTTGATCTCAACTTTCTCACAGCTTGGAGACAGTAATACCACTAATTCCCTGCCTACAACAGGAGTTTCGATGGTGGGCACAGGCATGTCACCTCAACAAGGGTCTGCCTTTCACTCTTCCCACAGCCAGGCAGACTTTAACAACAGTCGCCTCAGATTATGCCTGGGGAGCACACATGGCAGGAAAATGTATTCAGGGCAAATGGACCACAGACCAAATGCATCTTCACATCAATCAAAAAAAGATGTTGGCTGTACAAAATGCCCTTACAGCTTTCAAGGATCTTCTACATCCAGGTCAATTACTATTAAAGACAGACAACACCACTGTAATGTGGTACATAAACAAACAAGGGGGCAGTCATTCATACCCCCTATGCAGACAAGCCATGACCTTGTGGAACACAGCCCTAACCTGTCAAGTTAATCTGCAAGCACATTTCCTGCCAGAAAAGAAAAACACTCTGGCAGACGACTTAAGCAGAAACATAATGTATCCTCATGAGTGGAAATTAAATCCACAAGTTTTCAGCATGATAATGCAAAAATGGGGGAGCCCGGATATAGATCTTTTTGCCTCACCACTGAATTACCAACTACAAAAATTCTGCACAAGGACTTATCACACACAAGCATGGAAAATGGATGCTCTTTCGTTCAGCTGGAAAAGCCTAAATGTTTATGCCTTCCCACCTCTGCCTCTCCTTACAAAGGTACTCCTAAAAGCCAGACAAGAAAAAACACAGATGATTCTAATTGCTCCAGACTGGCCACGCCAGCATTGGTACCCAATTTTAAAGAACTTAGCTCAAGGCCCACCTTGGATTTTGCCTCAAATTCCACACCTTCTGACTCAGCAAAGCAATCAGATACTGCACAGTCAGCTCAAAACCTTAAACCTAGCTGCATGGCGGATTCATTAGCCAGACAGACAACTTCTCTCTCTAAAGCTGTTATGGATGTCATTTTGGAGGCCAGGAGGCCTAGCACCAGGAAATCCTATTCAGAAAAGTGGAAGAGATTCTGTGCCTGGAACCAGGCTCAAGACCTTGATCCTCTGGTACCTAACATTCCTCAGATACTACAATACTTGACTGAGATGCTGGACAAAGGACTATCCTTCTCATCCATTAAGATTCACGCTTCTGCCATCTCGGCTCACTACAACACAGATCCTCCTATTTTCTCTCACCCATTGCTAAAGCAGTACCTCAGAGGGGCTAAAAACATAAGACCGTCCCGGAGAGCACCAACACCAATTTGGGATCTCAATTTCGTTTTGGAAAAGCTCACTTTGCCTCCTTTTGAACCAGCCAATTCAGCAGAGTTAAAATATATATCATGGAAAACTGCTCTGCTTCTGGCAATAACCTCAGCACGAAGAGTCTCAGGACTGCAGGCACTAATGGCAGTTGAGCCTTTTATCATTTTCCACCAAGACAGGGTTTCTTTAAGAACAAACCCTACCTTTATGCCTAAGGTGGTAACCAGTGTGACTCTTAACCAAACAATTCACTTGCCAACATTTTAACCAAATCCCCAGAATAAAGGGGAGAGACTTCTGCATTTCTTGGACATACACAGGCAATTGCGCTTCTACTTGGACAAAACAAAAGCTTTCAGAAAATCTGAACAATTGTTTGTATCATATGCTGCAGGATCACAGGGAAAGGCTATTTCAAAGCAGACAGTTTCAAAGTGGATAGGACACTGTATCCAGTTCTGCTACACACAACATGGGAAACCAGTACCTAGTAATATTAGACCACATTCCACCAGGGCAACTGCCACTTCTACTGCCTACCTTAGAGGAGTACCTACCAAAGATATCTTGGAAGCTGCAACTTGTAGTTCAGTGCACACCTTTACCAAGCATTACCATTTGCCTCTTTATTCTAGATCCAGAGCTGGCTTTGCCACTGCAGTGCTGCAGGGTCTCATAGCCACACCAAATCCTCTATAGAGCCAGCCACCTAAACTCAGCTTTGGGATTCTACCCAAGTGTAATGACTGCAGCAGTGAAACACGATGAACATAGTACAGTTTTGTACCTACCATAAATGTAGATGTTCGAGTGTCTTCACTGCTGCAGTCCAGGTTACCCACCCGCCAGCCCCTCTTTCCTATCTGGGACTAACCTATACTACCTATGTGGTGTATTTGCTGGTTACTGAAGGTTTTATTTTTACCTTTTTTGTATGTTTTATTAGCAATATGTATTGCCTACCATTTTTGGGGGCGCCTGACATCTGGGGCAAGAAAAACTGAAGAAAATGGCGTTGGCTGCTTCTTATATACCCCTGGCGCTCTGACGTCAGGGAAGAGGCGACAGCAACCGACGCCAGACCAAGACTTTGGAACTCAGGCCGAATGCGGGCCCGCCTGATGGCAGGATAACCCAAGTGTAATGACTGAAGCAGTGAAGACACTCTAACACCTACATTTATGGTAGGTACAAAACTGTACTATACATTGGACATAATTAATGTAACGGAAACATCTGTGAAACCAGTTAGGCCGCCCACTAGTTTGACGAGCAGAGAACATCCAGTTTCTAAGCCTATCAATGAGCATAGTACTCTGGTTGTTTCACCTTCTGCTCAGTAATTGGCTAGTTCACAAAATATAGACACTCCTTTGGCTTTTCAGTCCCCTCAGCAACCTGTTCATCTGAATCTACCAGAGCAAGTGCAGGAAAGACAACGGAGCATATCGTGAGGGCGTCCAGCACAGAAGAAGAGAGAAAGGAGCCAGAGTGGGCCCCGTTCCAACTACAAGATGCAGAAGTGAGTACACCTGCACTTAAAACTATTGTTAATCTTTCAAATCTTGATTACGCCAGCGATTGTACCGTTGCTACAAAAGGGTTTGAATTTTATACCGGCTGGCTTGGATACAGTGACTGATGCACTAACTTGACTTAAAACTGTTTTGCAGAGAATTAGATCTAAAACTAACACTCAGTGACACTTTGAATACACAGTGGGTTGGATGTAAACGCAAGAGTACATTTATCCCTATAAGTCATCCAATTGTTATGTTTGTGAATTACAAATCAGAGAATTGTATGAGAAAGGGTAAATTGTATAATCTAACTACTGATGAACGCATAGCCTTAACAACACTGAAGAATAATGATGAAATAATCATAAAGGAGGCTGATTAGGGCGGAGCAATTGTATTAATGAATAGATTGGATTACTTTTCTAGTATGAATGCACTGTTGACTGATGGGGGATACTTTTGTTGAAATGTCTGGGTTAGATATTGAACAAATGATAACCCGAGTAAATATGATAATTTATGACCTGCAGCTGATGAAGGATATTGATTTAGATGCATTTAGTTATTTTACAGTACCTGCACCTGTTATACCGGCTCTATATGGCCTTCCTAAAATACATAAGTCACTTGCAAACCCGCCCATGCGACCAATTGTCTCTGGACATGGTTGGCTCACTGAGCCCATTTCAATTTATTTACAACATTGCCTTTCACCCTATTTGAAATTTGTAAAGAGTTATGTCAAGGACACTCCAGATTTTCTAACTAGTCTGAGCACATGGTTTTATGATACTGATGCAACCAACTTTATCATGGTTACAATGGACATTGTCCCTTTTTACTGTAATTCCCAACCAATATGGAATAACAGCCATTAGAAAAGTGTTATGCGAAAGAGGGTTAGTAGATGGATGTATTGAAACTATTTGTGAATTGCTTGGTGGTCCTTGAAAATAATATTTTCACATTCAATAATAAGTACTATCACCAGATATCTCGTGTTGCTATGGGTACTTCGGTGGCTAATACCTATGCAACATTGGTGTTAGACTACTGGGAATGTGAAACTATCTTTAATAGCATTGTACCTTTGTCAAACGATATCTGCTTTTTAAGCGCTTTGTAGATGTCTTTTTTATTTGGAAAGGCAGTAAAAGTGAATTGGATGACTATGTTGAAATGTTGAATGGTAGTACTGAATTTTTAAAATTTTCTATGGACTAGTTAAACAGAATTAATTTCTTGGATGTGACACTATTTTGATGGCACTGATATACATACTACCGTATACAAAAAACCCATACATGGTAATAAATATTTGCATAAAAAAAGCATGCATGCTTCTCATGTCTTTACGGGAATAATTAAGTCCCAGATGAAACATTTAAGCCGATTGAATACTGATATCGACCTTTTTTGACAGCAGGCAGACAAAATTACTAAATTACTTACAGATAGGGGTTATGATACTAACGTGATCTCATTTTATTATAATGAAGTAGCTGGGTTACGAGATGGTGATGCTAGTCCATATTTTAGGGACAAAAGAAATATTATTGATATAACATTTACTGCCCCTGTTACTCGTACAACTTCGATATGTAACAACATACAATAGAACTACCTTACAAATACAAAAAATTATTTCTGATAATTGGCCTATACTACAGGCTTTACCAGATTCAAGGAGATTTATTTACTTTATACCTAGGTTTGCATATAGAAATAGTATAAACTTGAAACAACAATTATGTTACAAAGATATAAAGGGGAACATGAGTTTGACTAAGGCAAAAAAATATGGTACTTTCCCATGTTATAATTGTTGTTGCTGCACTTATATTGATAAAGATGTGAATTACTTTGATACACCAACTGGAAAAAGAGTTGAATTTAGATGTGCTGCAACTTGTAACTTGGAGTCAGTATTAACATCCAAATCTGAACTTGAAATAAGAAAACTCAACGTTACACTACTTTGACAAAACATACAAGATATAACAAGTTGCAATATGATGAAACTGAATTTCTAAAATGTTTGTCACAGAAAATGAACAAGAGGCAACACTTGCAGTTTTCTTTACCAGGAAACGATCTGGCTTCCACAGCAATGAAGTTAAGCTTTTCATTGCTTTAAATGTATGTGTACTTTTTCTTTCCATCTTCCATTCTTCCTTTATCTAGGCAGTCCAAGAACAGAGCCAGTTTACAGTGGAGGCTTGGTAAGAAAAGCTCCAGACGTTTCAGTCTTGTGAACTAAAATAGCACTATTTATTGCTTGCTTCCATTTACACAGTAAGTACAGAGATATGAATATAATAGATGCACACAGTTTAACAGCCTGCCAGCTGGCAGAGAGAGTTTAGGCTATTAGCTGTTAAGTCTGCTTTCTGTAGTCCAAGGTTTGATTCCCTCAGCTTCCATTTATCTGTGTGGCTTTATGCAAGCTAGTTAACCTGACAGTGCTCTGAGGCAGTTGTGAAGTTTTGCTAAGCTTTTATCTATTTACTTTATATTTGTTTATCAGTAAAGTCTAACTGGGTTAATATTTATTTATCTGTCATTTGTTTACCAGGAAAGTCCGACTAGGACATAGCCCGTTTTCAGCGGAAGCCTGAGGAGAAAAGCTGCACAAAATGCAACAGTATCGACAAACAAGTTGTGTATCATACAACATCAATTGAAGATGCAGAGATTGAGATTATATAGAGCATCAACATCATACAAGTTGTACATCATACAGCATCAGATGTGCATCATATAACATCATACATTTGTTCACACATCTCTAGTGATTATGTAGAGCTCTACACAGCAGTACCAAGAAACAATTCTGAATAAAAACATACTAATATGCGCCCTAATGAATTAAAATAACAGAATACAAATTTCTGTACACAGGCATTATGATTACATATACTTAAAAAAATAAATGAGAGATGACAGGGTTACCATTTAGCAGAATATCTGTTTTTTGCAGTAATCTGGATATCAGTGTTAATTAAACATACCTAATGTTAATCTTAGTGAGGTAACCATGTAGTAAGAGAGAGTTAATGTTTGTACAGCAGAAATGCTGTCTGTTAGTGGAGGGAGGTAGAGTTAGTCTGGTCTAGTTCATGGGCACTTGTATTTGTTTGGTAGGTAGTTTCTAAGTAGGTTTTTGAATTCAGATAAGTTGGTTATATTTACGATTGTTCGTGGAATACTGTTCCAGATTGTAGCAATGTAGTTTGAGTATAGAGTCACCTGCTACAGTGTTGGATTTGGATACTGTCAGCAATAATTTATTATTAGATTGGAGTACCCGAGTGTTAAGGTAGGGTAGGAGCAGTTGAAGAGGAGTTTTTTCTGATTGGTGAAATAATTTATGGGCCATAATCCTTCGATTGTAAGATAGGCAGTTGGGCAGTTCTAGCCATTTTAATGTTTTTTAGGGCAAAGCGGTGGTGAGACCTGTGAAGGAAGTCAATGGTGAATTTAGCAACTTTATTGTAACATGCCTCTAGTTTGGCCATATTAGTTTTTCATAGCTTGATTAGAATGAGGGAGGCGTAAAGTAGGGAAGATAGTAGGTGGGTTCTGGCTATAGTCTTATCTTGTGGTGTTAGTGAGGAAAGGCTTAATCCTATATAGGGCACCTAATTTTATGAGTTTTCTTGATTGTGATAGATGCACATCAGATTTCTGCTCGTTGTCTAACTACACTTAAAAGTTTTGCTTGGTCTGCAGTTGTTGTTATGGTATTATTGGAAGAGTGCAGTTGGAATGGGATGGTGGGGTTGTAAGGTTTGCTGGGGTGAAAAAGGTATACGTTTGGCTGCGTTCAAGATTAACTGTTGTGATAGCCAGGCTTTAGTTAACAGGAAGGATTGTTGTGTCTTTTCATGGAGTTCACTTAAGGTAGGAGCAGCACAGATAAGAGTCATCAGCATATTGTACAATGGAAGCTAGAGAAGTTGGAGTGAAGCCAGTTTGTGAATATAGTGAAGAGTAGGGGGCCTAAGATTGATCCTTGTCGAACTCCCATACTTACTGGCAAATGGCTAGAGAGATAATGCTGCCATTTGAAAGTTTGATGATGATTAGTTAGGTAGCTGTGGAACCATGCCAGAGATGTGTGACTGAGTTTTAAGATGGAAAGTTCATTAAGTAATTTCCGATGAGGTACTGCGTCAAAGGCTTTGGAAAGGTCCAGGAACATGGAGGATACTACATTACCATTGTTTCTATGATGGTTAATGGTATTGGTGAAGCTGAGTAAAGCAGTAGTGGTACTATGATTTGGACAAAAAAATGTGCTTTGTACTAGAGTGGAGGTAATTGAAAAGCTGTCTATGAATGCACTTTTCCAGTGTTTTTGAGAGGGGGTGATAAGATGGCTGTGGGTGAATACTTTGAGAAATCTATGGAGGTACCCCTTTTGTGCAGTGGAATTATGCAAGATATTTTCCAGATTTTTGTAATGTATTTTTCAGATATGGACCAGTTTATGAGGGTGGAGACTGGGTAGGCAATGGCATTTGCTGTTTGTTTTAGGAATTCAGAGGGCAAATTATCTGCTGCAAGAGTAGTGGGCTTTAATTTGGAGAATAGTTTTTTTATGGTTTGAGTTTGGATGGGTTCAAAGGAAAAAGTTTGTAATGCTGAAGTCTGTGTCTGGGATATTAGGTGGATCCTTGCTATGGCTCTTGGTAATGTCTTGTGTGATGTTTATGAAGAAGGCATTAAATTGAATGGCTAGGTTATCTTTTTTGTTAGTAGTTGATGGAATAGGAGTAGAAGATTGACCTGGGTGAAGTAGCTTATTTGTGGTGGACCAAAATTTAGTGGGGTTGTGCAGATGTTTTTGTTGTATATTAGTGTAGTAAAGTTTTTAGTCTCTATTTTGACTTGGGCTTTAGCTTTATTTCAAAGTTGTCTGTAGTGTTCTACGTTGGTATGTGTTTTGTTGGCATGGTATGTTATCCAGGCTCTTTCTGTTAACTTGAGTAAGGATTTGGTATTTTTTTTGTTAGCCAGGGTATGAAATTGGTTTTGACTCTAGTAGGAAGGTCATTTAGAATGTTAAGGAAAGTGGTATTAAAGTAATCCACAGTTGAATCTAGAGGAAGAGTTTTTAGAGGAAGACCAATCCCAGCTAACTAAGGTTATGTTAAAGTTTTGAGCACTGAAGTTTTTTTTTTTTTGCAAATATTGTGATTGATAATAGTTTCTGTGAGGATGGAGATGATGTCTAATTAAGTATACTGAGAGATGATCACTAATTGAATCAGGAAGGCAACCGGATTGGTAAGCATATGCAGGTTTATTCAATAGAATCCAGTCCAGAGTTGAGTTTTTGTTTACTTTGTCTGTTCTTGTTGTGGTTTGGATAACGTGGGTGAAGCCATGTAGGGTTGATATGGTTTGTGGGGTTGTCAGAGCTGTAGGAATGCCAGTCAGTGTTAGTCATCCGTTAATATTATTTCTTGCAATAAAGTAATTGATATCCAATATAGGAAGTCCTCAGTTAAAACTGAATTATTGCCGGGGGGGGGGATACATGTACCTATTATGGTTAGATGTTTGTTGTGGTATATTTCTAGTTTGGTAATTAGGACTTCAATGTTACTGAATTCTGGCATGGTTGACTCAATAAGTTTTACTTTTATGGTTTGTTCGTATAGCGAATACGTTTGTATTTTCTGTCACATCTGTCATTATATCCTGGGGGAAGAATTTCATTGTTGGTAATGTCAGGTTTTAACTAGGTTTCTGTAAGTACAGTAATATCTGGGGAGTAAAGAGACCGGCATGCAGTTCATGTATTTTATTTACCATACTCTTGCAAGTATATATTAATGAGTAGTAAATTAGAGCTATTAGGAGAGACTGTTGTCTTATGGGTGAATCATTGGGGGGTATGTTGTTTTTTTGTTTTTCTGATAAGTATTTATTTTTGAAGTTTGGGTTAGGGTGTGTATCACCAGTGAGCTTTATCATTATGGATAAATGTAGTAGAGTTTTGTTAAGTTTGTTTAGGATGTTGATGTTTTTGTGAGAGGTTTGAGAGTTTGGGGTAGGGTGAAGAAACCTATTCACAAAGTAACTTATGCAAGTTGTATTGTAGAGTCTGGGTGCAGTTGTAAGTTTGCTGTATGCTGGCTGGTGGATTTGTGAGAGTGTATGTGTAGAATGGTGGTAATTATTGTCCAGCTGTGTGTGTTGAGGTTATGTAATAAAAGAATACCACACGTATAATAATGAGAATGTTTAGAGAAAGTGTGTGTAAATCTTTACTCGGAGGTGGCATTGTTAGATGGGTGAGGTGTGATACGGCTAGGATAGAATAATGTAGACTAGTATTGGAAGCAGTTAATCTGGTGTGCAGAGGTAGGGGTAGGACTTAAAGGATGTATTGGGAATATGAATAAAGTAAAACAAAATATGATTGTGTGTAGAGAATGGTAGAGATATTAGTTTAGTAATTTATTTGGGTTATGTGTTGGTGTGGGTTTTAGCCGAGATGAAGTGGAAATAAGTAATGTCTATTTGTGTGGGTTGAACCAGTATAATAGAAAAGTGGTGGATGAAGTGGAATTAGGAGGAGGTATTTGTATTGGCTGTTTTGGTGATAGATATGGAGTGGGTGTGGAGGATATGTTATGTGTGTGATAGAGGAGTGGGGGTAGCCAGTTGGATACAAGTTTAGGTGTAGTGGAGGTGGTTGATAATTGGGAATAGGGTAGGAGAGCGGAGTGAGCCTGAGCATTGAGATGGCGAATGGAGCGGAAAGGACCATGCGAGCGGAAGACTCGAGAAAGAACTATCAGTAGTATGTCGTCTTGCATATCTAATTATTCAGTACTATTTAAACCTTCTTGGAATAACCAGGGAGCAATGTATTGGAAGTTCCTGCAATAATAATGCCAATTAGTGTTAGACATTAGGGGAATGGCGCTTCATACTGAGTTGGCTTGGTAGAGTGAATAAACGTAAGAACACGATGTTAAGATAGGGGAATTGTGCTTGCATCCTTCTAAGTGTGCATACCACCACACTGCTTCAGTTATTGGCTGCAGTAAATAACTTATTAGGAAGATTGAGAGTCTAGCATACAAAGCTATATGTGTACTCTGTAGCTGTATATTCACCTTTCAGTACACTGATTGATATTTTTCAACACTGTAGAGGAAGATGTCTTTTCAGTTGTATATATTGACTAATTTTGTGTCAAGCACACTTAGAGACTGAGCAACATGACTGCTACGTATTTGGTACATGCATTTTCATCAGAGGCCCAGGGAGAAAAACTCACATTGGTCTATTAGCCCACATTGCCTTTGACCTATGAGCCTATTTTCTTAGTAGAAAAACTTTAAACAGTGTTTAGACGGTGACAGCTATACACAGATTTTTTTCAGACATTATAAGTATATGATATAAACAAAATAAAAATCAGTGTTGTAGTATGCATATTGTACATTGAACATGTATACAGGTGATATACACAAATAATTTCTGATATATCAGTAGCAAATGAGGTATTCCATTGGCTAAATGTGTAAATGTAATACATACTAGAAATTGCATTTAGGTGTCCGATAATCTTTATAAATACTTTGCAACTGGTTGCTAGACAAGATCTTACATGTCAAAAGCAAGGCAAAAACACTGAGGTCAGGTGGTATAATTTCCAGTGATCTTTATGAAAGAAAGCACTCAGGAGGAGATAGATGATTATAAGGAGTTTATGCTTTCTGAATTCCCCATACACCTAGGCACCTAAACATCTGATGCACATCTTATTTCACTTCATTTTATAACTGGTCTTGAACAACTTTATTTTTCTTCAAAGGCATTTGAGTTCATCCTTTGCTTAATGGAGGAGGGTAATTTGGATTAGGGTTACTCCAGATAGTCAAGCCATTTTTTTTTGCATTCAGTATAGAGGAATGGTTACCTTGCACTAAGAAGCTAATCCTTAGCATTTTTATGTACTGTAGGTGTGCTCCTGGGTAGTGGTCATTATTTACATGTGTGGTGAGAAGTGGAACCTTAGACAATGAACACTGTATAGTATGGAGCAGAGGGGCTCCCCTAGGCAGAAGAATTGATCTGTTATTACTTGGAATGATGCACTGATTTTGCACACTTTGCAATGACAACCTTGCCACACATTACATTAAGCAAAGACAGTTTAATATATAGAGTCCACCACTATGTCATAAATGTGAACTAACAATTCTGTCATCATTCAGAAAAGCCAGTACTGTGTAGCAAGCCATGTAGCTAGTAGTGGATTGCTGTAGGAAGGATTTGAGCAGTTTCCTGGGGCCCCAGCTGCAGTGGGACCCCGTGGCTAGTCAAGAAAATAAACTGGAATATTACTTTATTTTTTAATATGCAGGCAGTCAGCCATATGGTAGGGTTATCTTTCCTCTGCTTGAGGCAAACTTGCCCTCTTAATTTGCTCAGTTTAAAGTCTGGCATTAAGAGGTATTATGGATTTGTGTGAGATATATGATGGACTATATACTTTTTTTTTTTTTTTTTTTTTAAATATGCTGGCAAGTAACCAAATAAAAGGGGTCCAAGATGCTGTGGATAAAAACAACTTGGTCATTTCATTTGCTTACTTGAAAGTCTGGCATTAATGGCTAATGTATACATGTGTGAAGTAAACTAAAATATTTAATCTCTTGAATATCCTGACAGACAACCACATTGGGGTTAGGTGTGCTGTGGATGAAAGCAACCTGCCCCTGTTCATTTCTAGAGTTTAAAGTCTGGTGTTAAGGTCTAGCACACACTTGTGTGACGCAAATTTGAAATTGTCCTGAATTTCACAGAATTTCCTTGTCTTTGCCTAATATTTTGGTCTACAATATACTGTCTTGTCATTTGCCCACAAATTATGGTATTCCTTTGCAGGGCTAGTATCCATTTATATGAAATAAGTTGGGATAAGTTGAAACTGTTCTTTACTTTTCAGAATGTGCCTCACATAGTATGATATTTTGGTCTGTAACATGTAAAATTTGTGGTTTTCTGACAAGTCATCGAGGATGTATTTATTTATTTATGTGTGTGTGTTACTATTTGATAATGAGGTGGGTGAAATGGTCACATACTCCTTTTCAGTCATGACCCAGGCTCAATAGAGCAGTAGTGTCCTAGGATACAGTTGTAGCATTAATCTTCAAACTCTTGACATTTTCTACAATATTAAAGTTCAACATGTGCATTGGTAGAGTTGCCATTTCAAGTTTGTCATTTTACCTCATCAAATTGTTAAGACTATAAGTCATAGAGTAAGAATATATTAAATGGTTCTTTTATTTATTGTTAACCATTGTCTCTAAAGCAACCTGTAACAGATTGAGAGTAGGTGATCTTTAAGTATTTTTCTTGAAGTATTTTGTAGTTTTCTGTGTGTATTTCACTTGGTAAATGGCTCCATGTAGCTGACCCAACCCTAGAGAAAGCTGTTTCACCAGTAGCAGTTTTGAATATAGGGCAAGTCAGGGTGAGTTATGTTTAGAACTTCTCTGTTCATGTAAGCTTTCAAGAATAGGAAGTTTTCTTTTTAGTGGTGGGCAGTACCTTTAATTTAGGACTTTTGTAAATTAGTCTACTAAGGAGAAAGGTGGTCCTGCATGTCACAGTAAGCCATTTTGCATTATTAAGCACATGCGGTGGCAGAGTAACAGATCTGTCTGAAGTATAAATTTACATATTTTGTGCTCTGTTTTCTGTATTTTCTTGGTATCGTATGCTGGTTACAGTCACTAAATAGGGGTGGCAGGGTGTTGGCTGTGGATGAAAGTAACTTGTCTCTTGTCATTTGCTTACCTTGTAGTCTGTCCTTAGAAGTCTAGTGCACATTTGTATGAAATAAACTTTGGATTTTGTTTGTACAAAACAATTTGAAACTAACCCTCATTTTTGTGGAACATCACTGACTTTACCTAATTTAGATGATTCTCATAGAATTTTTGTTTTTTTTGTAAATTAGTGAGGATTACAGTCACTAAATAATAAGAAGACAGAGTTTAGACTTATAAAATGGCATGCCAGTGTAAAAATTATTTAACAACTTTCTAAGTATATGAGAGCAATATTTAAACTCTCTGATTCTGGGCATTTTTCCCTCATTGTTTTTGACTATGTCTGTGATTCTTTACCTGTTTGTTTTATTTATTTAACTTTGCTGGCCAGGAAAGTCCAACTAGGACTGAGCCTATTTTTCAGTGGAGGCCCGGGGAGAAACGCTCCAGACGCATGTCTTTGGATTGTGGGAGGAAAACTGAATACCCGGACGAAACCCACGTGAGCTCAGAGAGAACATGCAAACTCCTCACAGAAGGCACCCCAGCTGAGAAGCAAACCAGAGAACCTCTTGCTGTGAGGAAACAACATTGCGCCACTGTGCTGCCAAGTATCTGTATTTTTTTTTTTTTATCACAGTCAGATGAGAGGTGTACACATCAACATGGATGTAACTGCTGTGTGGGGGATGAGTGCTGTTTGTGGATGAAAGTAAGTTGCTATCCTGACACTTGGTGTTAACCATCTAGATTCAGAGGGGCAATGTGCATTTGTGTGAAATGAGAGAGAGAGTACTTGTGTGTTGTCTACTGTTTGTGAAACTACATTGAAATTACTTAACTCTCAACTGTCCCTGATTTTGCCTCATACATTTTTGGTTTATTACTCATAACATTTGTGGTTTTCTAGCAAATCATTGAGGATTGCACTGTGTGAATAATGGAAAACATTTGAGTTTCAGACTTTGTATTCTTCAGAAAATGCATTCTAATGTGAACAATTTTATTCTATCATTTTTCTAATTATATAATAGTATTTAAAATCTGTTTCTGATTCCGGGCCTTTGTTCCTCATTATTTTTGGCTTTGTTTTGATTCTTGCTCTTAAGAAGTTGAGGTATTATTTTTAGCACAATCAGATGAGGTGTACCAGACAAAGATGTTGTAACTGCTGAGTGTGTATGGTCTGTTCTCTGTGGATGAAAGTAACTTAACTTCATGTTGTTTGATCAGTTTAAACAGTCTGTGCAAGACTAGTGTGCATTTATGTGAAATAAATTGGTATACTTGGGCTACTATGTGCTTGTGTAAAACAAACCTCCATTATTGTGTTCATAATTATTTTACCACCATCAGACGTCTGAGGTGTGCACAGTCAGCAGTGGGGCTATGACTGCTGAATGTGAGTGATGTCTGTGGAATAGAATGGCTTACTCTGTTAAAATGTAACTAGTCTTCTTTTGCAAAACTAGTGTGCATTTTTGTGAAGCAGGTTGGAATACTTTATTGTGGTCATTAGTGGATTATAAATACAGACATTCAAAAGGTCTTAAATCAGGAAGATGAATCCAAAAGTGCATGTGCATGACCCCTCCCTAAAAGAAGTAAGTGTGGGGAGCATGGCATGACAACTACCCAAGGTACACTCAATCGGACTTTGCATGTATTAGATCTAGACTATAACTCCGTAGGCTGCAGTTTCATGTGAATTTATTGTTCATGTATGCACCCCTTCTCAATTAGCTTTAGAAATGTTGTTTCTCCAAAGTAGGTGCTTCTTTACAGTGGCCAGAACAAAATGTAGTAAAATGTGTGCTGAAAAAAGTGTTACTTGCTGGTTGAAGTACCATTTTATTTATACAGAAAAAATATTACTGGATATGACTGAATATTTAAACAAATGTTTTTTTCTCGCTTGATGAATTTCAGCTTGTCAGCAATTAACTGCTTGAGTGTATTCTGTAGACCAATACTTAATTTATTTAGCATCTGTTTGCATACTAAATAAATCTCATTGAGTAGTTTAGACCATAATTTCCCTGTCTCCGTTATATGTGTTTGCAACATTTACATGTTTAGATAGTACCACACTTCACTTGTTTATTTCACTATTGTTATTACTTGCAGTGGGAGTTTGCTTATACTGATTTTACTTAATGTTTCTTTTACCAGCTACCGATTTACTTTTGGCCTGGAATCCAATATGCCTTGGGCTGGTAGAGGGAGTTCTAGGGAAAATCCAGCTCCATACAGGTAATGAGATGAAACCTTTTCATTTATTAGCAGCTGAAAATTACATTTTTTCAAGTGAGGAGTGGTAGGAGCACTTGGTCAAATTTTAATTGATGCCAACGAAATGTGCTGTTGTGATGTAAGCATATGCCCTGAGATGTAGCACCTGCAGTTCACAGTTCATGTTTATCAGAGTTTTGAAAGGATTTGTGTAGGAGATTATATTGAAACCAAAAGGTGTTCCAAAGTGTTTGGTTGTGTTTGTCTTAGGAGATTCTCTCACAGTGAATTATTGTTGAACTGAAGGTTTTCATTAGTGCCTGTCTTATTAGGTTTTGTGTTCTGACTGACCTACAGTTATCAGTTTGGCTTTCTTTGTATTGGAATAAAAAGTGTAACATTTGTCACTGTTATAGTTTAATTTGTTTTGCTGTTAAATTAGTGGAAACTGCTTTGGCCTGTTTCTTTCCTTATGCATGCTTTTTTTCCCTTCTGACATAATTTTGGTAGATTTTAAAATAAAATTCAATTTCCGTTTTAATTTCTCTGGGTTTCTGTATTCTGATTTGTCAGCTTTAACATCTTGTTTCTCAATCTCTTTTCACTAACTATGATTTCTCCTCTTATGCTTGTGGGGGGTTTATTCCTTCTTGCATAACTTGTGCCTTTTTGTTTATTTGCTTTGTGTAAGGAAGTCTTAGAATATAGTATTTGTATTTTTTGTTTTTGTTAAAGTGGTTATTTTAAATATACTGTTGATTTAAAGATACGTTTGCTACTTTATCTCTAATTTTTAGTTATTATATTATTTGTTCATTTTTTGTTGACCGTTTTAGTAATGCTACTCCACTTTCAGTTTTATCACTTTTGTTAAGAAAATTGTTAATATTGCAACACATCTCTAGAACAAACAATGTGTAGATGTTAATGTTTACTAATATTTCTAAGTGAATTAAATGCTGAAAGTAAATGACAGTCAGAGGAAATAGTACAAAGTCTTGTCTGAATAAATATTTTTTGTTGCCCCAAGGTGAGGTTTAAAGGAAAGCTTCAACTATTATAACTGAGTGAACTTTCCATTCTGAACTGATTGGTATCTTTCCAGTAGCATCTGTGAAGACTGCCAGTTGTTCCCTTTCTGGTATTGGATATCTGACCTGCCATTTGTGTAGTGTTCCACCTCATGCTATAACATATGGCCAGTCTGAAGTCATACCACAGTGTACAGTTGCATTTTGTTGATTTATGGTGTTGTGACTTTTCAGTCTTTTAAATCCTATGTACCTGTATTCCAACATTTGTTCAGATCTGTTATATATATAT
>NC_056748.1:350331493-350335118 GCF_019279795.1 Protopterus annectens | reverse complement strand
CTCCGGCGCCCGCTTCAGCGCAAGGACAAAGCGTTAAGCCTAGGCTAGAAGAACCGTCCGTGCGGACGCCGGTTCTTTAGAGATGTCGGTGGAGCCGGTGGTTCCACTGGAGGTTTCTTTGGGATCCCAGGGAGAGACTTTGTTATTGCAGGATGTGGCCTCTCAGGAGGCAGGTCAGGCTGAGGGGCTTCTCAGGTTACTATACTCCCCTCCTGCCTAGGGTGGTTAGGCCCTCTCCTTCTGTTTCCAAGGCTTCTCCCAGAGGCAGGCCAGGTTTAGCTTCAGTTGGTGTCACCCCTAGTTCTTCAGGAACTGTGCCCAAGAAGCATATGCTTAAAATGGCAGAAGATTTGATTACTTTGATTAGGGTTCTTTGCCCCTCCTGATAAGAGACCTAGGGTGGAGCCTGAGCTAGGGAGTTTTGAGCAGGCTTGGATGTTTCAGAGTCTTGACTGAAGACTTGCAGGAGTACTCTCCTTATTCTGATTCTGATGTGGATGATTCTACTCCTTCTGCTTCTCCTCCTGAGGATTTTGCTTTTGCAGAAACTCTTCATTCCATGAGGGAGCATTTTAAGTGGGAAGGTCAGGACTTCTCTGATTCCAGGAAGAGGCTTAGGGAATTTTTGTTTTTGCCCCAGCATAGGCCTTTGGCTATACCTCCTGTTTTGGATGTAGTGGAAGATGTTTTTACAGAGGCTTCTCTTAATCCTGATTCTTTGCCTCCTGCTCCTGTTAAACCGGATAGGTATTACAGGGTGCCTGAAGCTCATAGGTATCTTTTTAAGAGTCCTAGGGCAGACCCAGAAACTGTTAGCCAGGGGCCTAAAGGTGTTAAGGCTTCTGTTGTCAAGAATCCGGTTCCTACAGATAAAGAGGCCAGGGCCTTGGATAGATGGGGAAAGAAAGTTTATACTTCTTCCACTCTAGCTATGAGGGCTTTGAATTGCCAGTTTCACATGTTGAAATACCAAAACTATCTCCTTTCACAATTGAAGTCTAAGGTTGATGCTCTGGCGGAAGGTATTGATTGTAAAGAGTTACAAGATTTAGTACATGTTTCTGAACAGGTGGGTAAGCATTCTTTGCAATGTGGTTTTGATGCTGTACAGGCCTCGTCTAGGGTGGCTGCCACTGGGTCAGTTCTTCGCAGGCATGCCTGGCTGAGGGATCAGAATTTATCTGACCATGTTAAAACAAGGATTTTAGATGCTCCTTTACAATCTGATGTGTTGTTTGGTTCTCCTGTTGAGGCAGTTTTGAAGAAAATGGAAGACAAGGCTAAGTCTATGCAGACTGTTAAAGATTTTTTGCAGGTTCAGCCTCCAAAGTTTAGTAGAAATTGGCCTACTAAGGGGTGGACGTATCCTTCATATGATTCCCAGTCTAGGGGTAGATCTAGATGTGGTAGGGGCAGAGCTCAGGGCTCTTTCAGGCCTAGAACAGGGAGTTCTCCTGCACAGTCTTCGGGTGAGGGCAGGGGTCAGTCCTTTTGTAAACAGACCCAATGACCTACCTTTTCAGCTGCCAGAGCCTTCTCGTCTGGCAGCACCTTTGGGAGGAAGGTTGGCACTTTTCAAAGAAAATTGGAGTTTAATTACCCAAGACAGATGGGTATTGGATATCATACACCACGGTTACAGGTTTTATTTCCATACCTTGCCTCCTTTCAAAGGCATGCCAGACGTTCCTCCTCCACAAAGAATAGAGGCTCACAAGCAAATTTCTCTGTTACTCCAAATAGGGGCCATACAGCCGGTCCCTATGCCAGAAGTGGGCCTAGGATTTTATTCTCGCCTGTTCCTAGTACCAAAGAAGGGGAACACGTGGAGACCAATTTTGGATTTATCTATCCTCAACACTTATCTGGACATTCCCAAGTTCAAGATGTTGACGTTACAGCAGCTTTTACCTCTGCTGGGCAAAGATCATTGGATGGTAACTTTGGATCTCAAGGAGGCTTACCTTCATGTTCCTATCAGACTAAGTTGCAGGAAGTATCTGCGTTTTCGAGCTGGGACTTCTCACTATCAGTTCTCTGCATTGCCCTTTGGCTTATCTACTGCCCAGAGTGTTCACGAAAGTTCTGGCTCCAGTGATAGCTTTCTTCGGCTAAAAGGAATACAGATCTATCCTTATTTGGACGATTGCCTGATTCTGGCTCAAGGAAGGACGAGCTTCTTCATCATTTGGAATATGTGATAGCAGTGCTAAGATGCCTGGGGTATTCTGTGAACGAAATAAAGTCCAGTCTAGTACCCTCTCAGGACATGTGCTTTCTGGGTGTAAGACTGAATACAGCATCCCAGATGGCCTTTTGACCCCGGACAAACAAAAGAATCTTTCCCTTTATTTCCATCAACTATCTCATCAGTCCGGCTGACTGCAAGGACAGTCCTTCAAGCCTTAGGGTTCATGGCATCTTGTATTCTGGTGCTTCCCAATGCCAAACTGCATATGAGGAAGCTACAATGGTATCTCAAAAATGTATGGACACAGCACTGCCAGGATCTGGACACTGTCATTCAAATAATACCTTGCATTCAAAAGGAATTTTTGTGGTGGGCTCAGGAATGTCACCTAAACAAGGGACTCTCTGTGACCCGGCCAGAGGCGAGTCAGATTTTAACGACAGATGCCTCAGACAAAGCTTGGCGAGCTCATCTAAATGGAAAGTGGATACAAGACAAGTGGCCTGCCAGACTACTACATCTACATATCAACTTGAAGGAGATGTTAGCAGTCCAGTTTGCATTAATAGCTTTCAAGGATTTACTTCTTCCAGGGCAGGTGTTGATTCTAACAGACAACACAAGTGTCATGTGGTACATCAACAAGCAAGGGGAACACATTCTTATCCTCTATGCAGGCAAGCAATGATTTTGTGGGAGACTGCTCTCAGTTTACAGCTCAATCTTCAGGCAAGGTTTCTGCCGGAGCACAGAACTCCTTAGCAGATGTGTTGAGCAGGCAATTATGGATCCCCACGGTGGAAATTGGATCCTCATGTATTTCAGAAATTGACAGTGTCATGGGGAACTCCAGACATAGATCTGTTCGCTTCTCCACTAAACCATCAGCTGCCAAAGTTTTGCACGAAAAGGTTTCATCCCACAGCTTGGAAAGTGGATGCTCTTTCTTTCAATTGGAGCAATCTTCATGTGTATGCCTTTCCACCTCTGCCTCTCCTTCCAAAGGTACTTCTAAAGGTCAGACAGGACAAGCCAAGGATGATTTTAATAGCTCCAGATTGGCCTTGACAGCACTGGTACCCATTACTGAGAAGTCTGGTACGGAAGCCTCCATGGCCTTTGCCTTCGATTCCGCACCTGTTGTCCCAGGAGGACAGTCATTTGCTCAATGTCAAACTTCACTCTCTTCACCTAACAGCCTGGCATATTCTGTTTTGAACCATAGAGGGTCTCAACTTCCACAACAAGTTTTGAATGTTATTTTGGAAGCTAGAAGGCCTAGTACAAGGAAAGTGTACGCAGATAAATGGAAGAGATTTTTATTTTGGAGTGCAGCAAAGGATTTTGATGTTTCTGAGCCTAATTTAAGTGTGGCTCTTCAATATCTTACTGAGTTACTGGACAAAGGTTTGTCCTTCTCTTCTATTAAGGTTC
>NC_056748.1:350311493-350323993 GCF_019279795.1 Protopterus annectens | reverse complement strand
TGGTTCAATTTCTTTTCACGTGTTTCCCAGTTCTCTATAAATCTGTTTGGGTCATCAATATAAATAACTTATTTTGTACTTTAACTTTGTTTTTCTGCACATCTATTAAGTTTGTCTGCCTGTGCTGATAGTTTATTTTGCAGTAGTGCATGATAGATCCTGATCTCTTCTGATACTGAGCATTACTTGCATCACGACTATATTTCAGTATTTTTGTTGATCTGTCCTCTCTTCTATACTTTCTAACAGACACTTGTCTTAATTGCTTTATAATTTTCTCTGTTTGATACTTCCATTATGACATTTAATTTCCCCCCTTCCTTCCTTTCCCTTACTGCCTTGTGTTTTTGTGGTAAGACCATATGTTATTAATTTAGCTGCACAGTAATATATCCTATTTACTTCTGTTGTATTGCATGAATTTCTATGAACAGTCCTAATTACTGTGTTCATTTGTTTTATCAAGCTTCTAACGTTTTGGGTTTTGTTGACTTTCTGTAGTCTATTTCTTTCATTGACCTTAATATGTCTGTCCTTCTCAGAAGTAACTCTTCTCTTAGATCATTCTTGTTATCAATCCAGTATTCCCTTCTAGTTTTGTATGTCTTTTCTATCTCCCATTTCTCCCTGCACTCTTTCTTTCTTTCTTTTGACGACTTTCTGGACTTGTGCATTCTTCCACCTGCTTTCCTTGCATACCTTATTCCCATACTTGGCTCAGCTCCGTACATGTTATGATGTCCTCACACGTGCTGTTTTGAGGTGCTTCCAGTCCTCTTCAACTCCACTTATTTCCTCTTCAGAGCCCTAAGCAATTCTTAGAACTGTTGTACTTTCTCTTCAGTCATCTTCTAGGTCTTCAGCCTGGTCTGTGTTGACATTGGAAGACTTCTATGACCATTGGTTGCATCTGATTGTGACAACCAGTGTTTTTTTTTTACTGTGGGCTTACTGCTTCACTGGGGTGAATTTACAGTCACTGATGCTACCCCATTGTCCTTTCCTTACTAAGAGGAAGTGTACCAGATTTGCACATTAGCCACTCTTGTATGCGATTTTTTGTCAGTATCACTTTTTGAACCATGTGTTATCTATTATGAAGCCATTTGCCAGACAGAAGTCTAGAGTGGCCTCTCCATCTTTATTCCTACTGCACCACCCATGTGGACCCAGGCAGTCCTTGTATCCTATTCTGTCTGTCCTGATATGTGCATTCAGGTCAGCCGTTATCAACACCAATTTCTGTTGTCCTGATTTATAAAGCGTCATTAAAGTGAATGTGTTTCCTCTGATGGCAACCTCTGTTTCTCAACTCTCCTCTTGGACAGCTGTTTTTTGAGGCTCCCCTGATTTTCACTGAAATTTTTTCTCATCTGTTCCAAGTGTGTTACAAGCCTATAAATAGGGCTCTTACAGCTGTATACATAGCTTTATTATTTTCTGCAGATGTCAATCTCCACTCCAAAATTCAGTTTCTTGAGGTTTGTTGCATTAATAAAACACTGACTATATAACAAAATAGTTACATAATTTTCACTTTGTGGTAAGAGAAGCCTGGGTCAATTGGTTTGTATGTTAATTATTCTAACATTGCTACAGTCATCTTTGGTTTTTGATCTTGGACATACTGGGTTAAACAATGGGTGCCAGCAGAGGTGAAAATAATCATATCAAATTTGTTGAGGTGCTAAGTGCAATGGTTTCTGGCTTGGTATTGACTTTCATTTCTTTGAGTGAGACATTTAAGTGCTGAGCTGTTACAAATGTCTTCTGCATTTCAATGTATGTATTTATCTGAATGTGTTTACCAGTGTAATATATTCATGCATTCATTACAAAGTAGTAAAGTCAGATATTGTCTAGGTGCATGATGTGGACAGACAAGACTTGGTTTAATTGTTTGGGGGAGGGTATGTGGTGTTATGAAACAAAATATGTGTCCTTTCTACAGAATTCTGCTTAGTTGTGGAACTCGGTCATAAGGGAAGTGTGGACAAGAGGTGAGTGCAGCCTTTTTTATTAAATTAATACTGTTTGTTTCAGAATTTAACTTTTTTTGGTTGGTGACAGTGGGATTATAAATGTCTGTCACAATTTGCTATAGGTGACTTTAGTTTTTGAGTAAGTTTTACAGATAATTTTGATATTCTGCTGTTTAAGCTGTTGTGTAGAGTCTGTGCAAGTCATCTGGAGAAGCAGCATTGTAGGAGATGGCTGCTCGAAGAATTAATGGGACTTGTTTAGAGTACACACTTGTATATTACAGGTACATGAAAATTGTTATGTTTGGGAGATTCAGATTTAAACTGTGTGTTATTTATGACTTCTTGTGTTTGGTTTATTTACTGGAGAAGTTTAAGTGGGCAGTATGTGTTAGATGTACTTCTTGTTTTCATGTTGCATGGTTTATATAGTGTAAAGCTTTGTATTATAGGTTTAACTCTACAGGTTGCTAGTTTTCCAGTACTCTTGAGTGTGCAGTAATGTCAGTGTGCCTTTGTGTTAATGGAAGAATGTTCTCTCCATTGCTGACTGGCTATTTTCTCACTGATTGCTTGGGAGTCTGGTTTTCTAGGAGGTTTACAACGTTCATTTTGCTTCCCTCTGCAGGATTTTAGCCCTACTAAGATGATGTGGTCCATTTTAAGGTGTTAGTGTGGCTTATTAGTTATGTATTTGTTATACAATATTTATTGTGCTTTCCTTTTGTGGATAGTGATAAGTTTAGAAGTAGTTTTGTTGAGGGGTTAGTTGTTACTTCACCTCTTGGTGTATTGTACTTGAGAGTGATTATGGTCATATTTTTTTGCTCAGATACTGGGTAGGTTTTCCTGCTGACTCAATTGAAACAAGTCTACTTGACACAATAACATGGGTCCAGTGAGACATTCTGGTACATGCTGACAGTTGTACGTTTTTATGTATGAGATTTTCTTTCATTGTTTGTCAAATCTTGAATTTGGAGTATGTGTTGTAGGAAGAAATAAGTATGACTGATGCATTCATAGGTTCATACTAGGCTATCTGCCCTAGGGCATTTATAAGCCTAGCCAGTGTGTGTGGCTTTCACCACCCCTTAGGATGAGAATACTATACCCATTAATTTGCTGTGCCTCTGTCCAGCAGTGATACAGAGATGATTCCCGGGGTAAACATCCGATCTCCCATCCACTCGTCAAGATTTCTCTTGAACAGAGTCAGTGAGGGGCTCTGCCTCACATGGACTGGGATTCTGTTCCATAGTGTAGGGAGTCTCTGGGTGATGAATCTGTCCCTCCAGCACGTCCTATTTATATCCGTGTTGAGGTTTAAGTCACTTGCTCTCGTGGCTCTGGTGGATTTGGATTTTTTGAGGTGGAGCATGTCCATTAATTCTGGGTTGGACATGGCCTTGTATGTCAGGCACAGATCACCTCTGAGCAGCCGGTATGCGACTGAATAGAGCTGGAGTTTCTTCAGTCGGGCATCATATGACATATGTTTGAGCCCCTTTATCCTTTTGGTGAGGAACTTTTGGGGTCTTTCCAACTGCTGCAGGTGTCGGGTAAGGTACATTCGAATGGGGCGTTGTACTCAATCATTGGTCTGATAAGTGAAGAGTACAGGGGTACAATGACCTCTCCTGATCTGGATGTGAATCCCTTCATGATCAGGTGGGCAATGTAGAAGGTCTTCCTAACCACTTTGGCAATGTGAGTGTCAAAAGAGGTTACTGTCAACTTGGGTCCCCAGGTCCCTGATAACTTCTTCTGTGTTTAATGGATTACCACCTATGTGGTAATTAGGGGTTACCTTGTTTTTCCCAAAGGGTATGACTATACATTTTTGGCATTTAGCTTAAGGCCATGGCTCTGGCACCAGTTATCCATTTCTATGAGACCTTTCTGGAGGATGTCTGTGTCTGATGGAGTGTCAATTATGGTGCCCAGTTTGCAGTCATCTGCAAATTTTGTCAACCACAATCCCCCTATGTTTGCCTGCACTTCAGAAAAATAAATGCCGAACAAGAGGGGGCCCAGGACTGAGCCCTGTGGGACACCGCTCGTGACCGGCTTAGAGTCTGACATGGCACCAGCAACTCTAACCCTGTGTGTTCTGTCCTTGAGCCAGTTTGCAACCCATCTTGTGACATATGGGTTTACATCTAAGCTGGTGAGCTTTTCTATGATGCCCGAGTGGGGTATTGTGTCGAACGCTTTTTGTTGTGACATGTTTGGTGCATAACTAGTAGATTCATAGGTTTATACTAGACTACTGATCACCAGACTCTTTACAAGTCCTAAATCAGGTATAACGTTTGGTAATCTAACAGTGTAGTACCTCGCAGGATGTGCAGTAGCAAACCCCACCCCCTAACACGCCCAAAGCTTACGAAGCTACAGTAATATTAATTAGCTGTCATGTAGCTGTCAGTTTCAATCATCCGATGAAATATATTTCCGATCATAAGATCTGTTAGAAAAATATGTATTAATGTGTGTATTGGTAATATGCTTAGTGCATTCAGAGCCTAAAAGAGTTAACACATTTATTCTATTTCATACAGCATAAATCTGTACAAACTGCAGTTGCTTTTTGACCTTGTACTGTCAGCTAAATCTTGCTTGTGCCTTGGAAATTTACTGAGAAGCAGATGATTTCTGCTTGGGTTAGGGAAATGATGAATAGAACAATACTGCTTATATGAAACTCAGACAAAAAGTTCCGCTGTGCTTTGAGAACATACACAGCTGTAGAAATAACAGATAATTAGGACAAAGCCTGCTTGAAAATATGAACTGCAATCAGCATTTGCTCATATCTGTATTAGAAAAGTGCCTTGAAAAGTAACAGTGTACAATAGACGCTTGTAAATGAAGTACTGGTCACCAAGGCCAGTTTGTTTTTTCTGAAAAGTTTCTCACAAATCTAGTCATGTCAGCAGAAAATCTGAAGCAACACCTGCTGTAGTACAGTGCTTAAAGTTGTGTTTGATTACGTCACCTTAGAAGGCCATGTCTTGTAAAACAGTATAAGAATGAACATACTTCCTGTTAGTAGTTAGACAAATCCTTGTATTTGCATGCTTTTGTCTCCTTGCTGCAAGTAAATTAAAGTGCCTTAACTGATCCTTACGTGTATTGGTCTTTGAAGTTTTTTCCTTTGACAAAATTGTGAAGGGATCTTTTTTACAAGTAAAACCAGCATATTTTAACCCTATTATGAGCTTCCCAGTTGAAGTGGTAAGTAAACCATTACTAAGTGTGCCACATTTTGCCCATTCGTTCAACATTACCGAGGGCTAGTGTTCTTTATTTTGAAGACAGAAGGCTGAAGGCTGTGGGTCTCAGCTTCAACACAGCGTTTCATAAATTCTAGAAGTAACTTATTTTTCTTCTGAGCATAAACAGTTTGCAAAATCACACATGACCAGGAGTGGCCTTAGGTCAACTGGTGCCCTAGGCAAAAGAGCTCCACGGCGCCCCCCCCCACCTTACTACCCTGTGCCCCCATCCTGGTCTACCTACACCAAATAAATACTGGAAAAGCGCCCCTGCTAGAGCAGCACCCTAGGCGGCCGCCTAGTTGGCCTATGCCTAAGGCCGGCTATGCACGTGACACGCCCCCAAGGAGAGAGCCTACAACCTGCACGATCACCCCCCCCCCCCAAATTAATTAAATGCCTGATAAAAAATTTAGCTAAACATTAAAACCGTCCCTTGATTTATTCAAGGCAACAATATCAGCAAGGAGACAGGGTAGCAGTTTCTGAAATAAGACCATGACAAAGTTATATACAGGCGTTCGTTCACTAAATACAGACAAAACGAATACATAAATTACATAAATAAAAATATGCTTAGTGCATAAAACTTTCCCCCATTGTATCTCACGAGAAACGGTCTTAATTTGAGTCTTTAAAAGTCCATGTTCTTCACTGATCCACACTGAAAGAGTTTGCATAGTAGACATCATCAACTCAAGGGAAAAAATAAAATTAAAAAAGCTTCCTACGTAGTATAAAGTAACACGTTCTAATCAAATGGTATAGAATCATATTCCAAATTTCACAGATGTAAGAGCTAAAGCTATGCATAGTATAACTTTTGAGACTGACTCCTTCAGTCAGATAGAAAGCATTCCACCAAACCACTGTTCTCAATACAAAACCACCTCAGAAATACGAAACTGTACCAAATACCAGACCACCGAGTAGATGCTCAAGAACTTAAAACACAGTGAGCAAACCTGAGACTTTTATCACTGTCAATGTACATGCAACTCCTACAAACACAATCGTAAATAACAGGACAGTGGAACAGCTGAATAAAAGCTGTTTTTCTAAAAACTGTCACTCAGATGTACGATGGCCTGCTAATCAATGTGGACACACCCTAACCTGCGCAGAAACACCCGCGAGGTACTACACTGTTAGATAACCTAACTTTTAAATATTACCCTAACTCATGTTAGGAGAACAACCAGATTTATGGATTTCCTAAAGACTAAGAAGTATGAAACTCAAATGTCTGACATTATGTAATGGCTGTAGTCTTCAGTTATTTACCAGAAAATGAAAACATTTTATAAAGAGAAGGTTAATATGAGGCAAAATCAGGGACAGTTGAGCAGTATGAAGTAGTTATTTACCAGTAATATTGCTTTCATATTTTTTCAGTCTGATGATTTTTCTTATGGTGTGGGTGGCCAATTATTTCCACAGATTTCATTAGCTGGGTGTGATTTTTTTCTTGGATTGCAGTTGGTTAGTTGTTGCAATCACAAGTTGTATATCATACTGTATTGTATTATATTAGTGAGGTGTAGGCAGAGGAAACATTTGTAAGGACAAGGTCAAACATAATACTGGTTTACTGACATCTACCAGGAAAGTCTAACTGGGTAGGTGTCCATTTTCATCTCATAAAGTTAGGAAGCGAGTGTGAAGGGTGAGTCAGGAGGTGTCAAGTATGATTAGGAACTTGTTCATATTTAGGAATACCATTATCCTGAGGTTGGGCAAAATCAGAGACAGATTTTGGTTAAGAACTATTTCTGAATGGTTTTGAAGGACTGGAGGGAGGGTATTGATCTGATGGATATAGGTAAGGAATCCCAGGCTTTAGCAGCATGGTATAAATATAGACCATGGCCTGCAGATTTGATAAGGTTGTGGACAGAAAAGGTTTTCCTAACTGAATCATAATGATGGAGTACAAACATAGTTGTATAGAACAGTATTTATTGCTAGACAAGCAGATGATTACTGGCTAATATTGTAGGTGGGAAGAAGCTCTGTATACATTAGTTGTTGAGTTAGTTCTTATCAATTTAGGCTTTCAGTGCCCTACAGTAGTATGTTCTGAAAGGGGAATTTGCTGATAATTTAGCCACTTTATTATAGTGTTGCTCAAATTTTGCTCTTTATGCTGCCTGAAAGTTAGTAGGAATGAGTGCTCCATAAACTACTGAGGGGAGGTGTTAAGTAGTGGAGAGTGTAGCTTTAGTTGTGTTGGTGAGAGTATTTGGATCTGTAAAGCATTGCAAGTTTTTGGTGAGTTTGTTATGCATTTTTGTATGGGCATCTGAAATGTAAGATTATAGCTTCATAGGTAAGGTAAGTACTAGGCTAGCTGATGTCCTTCATGGATGCATCTGCAGTCATAACAACTGGGTTGTCCTGTCGTCAGGCAGCCCTTCAGTCGGCCGGATTCCAAAGTCCGGGTCCGGCTTCGGCTGATGTCGCACTTCACCCGACGTCATCTCTGCTGGTCTTGGGGTATAAAGGCATCAGCCGACGCCATTTTCTCCAGTCTTTCTTGCCGCGTGGCGCCCGAAGCAGAAGCTGTTCGCAAGTGCCGGTCGGTCGGATCCAGAGATTACTACTACCGAATACTACTTCGAAGACTTCTAAAAGCTAAGTACCCCGTTGGGGACTCTTTCTTGCCTCAGCCGATGTCAGAAAAAGTCAATAACTGTTTAACTTGTGGGAAACAAATACCTCATAAAGATTTCCACTCTTACTGTTTGCCTTGTCTAGGCCCAGACCACGGCGTAGCAGCCTGTTACGGCCTATGCTTCATTC
Organism: Protopterus annectens; assembly: GCF_019279795.1. Lineage (NCBI taxonomy): Eukaryota > Metazoa > Chordata > Ceratodontiformes > Protopteridae > Protopterus > Protopterus annectens. The sequence continues at coordinate 350,315,928 of NC_056748.1, read as the reverse complement.
AAACGACGAACGCTTAGGCGTCGGTCGGAGTTTACTGAACAGTTTTTCGGTTCAGATTTTGCGTACATTATGCCGTGGACCCTCCGACTTCCCAAATTGTTAAAAACGCAAAGAAAAAGACCGACACTTTCGCGGTCCACGGTTTCGGCGAAACCATGGTTAAGCAAACGCGAGTGTCTCGGTTTCGGCGAAACGAAAACTGATCAAAGCACAGCTGAATCTATGACTACTTCTGAGGTTCCTGCTACATTACTTGAATCGACCTCAGATATTTTACCTACTACAGTGGTTCCTAGTGACTTATCAGACACCATCCCTTTGGATGTCTCTACCCCAGCACGTGGTGCTGCTAGGCCTCCTGCAGCCATGTCAATTAAGGCCTTTGCCAGGGCTAAAGCAGCCAAGTCTACTAAATCAGTGCCTGTTAAGCCCCCCTCAGCCAGGCCCACTTCTAGTGCACAAATGCTTACTCTGGCAGAAGATTTAATAACCTTAATTAGGGGATCTCAATCTCACCCAGACAGGGCCTCGCAGCCCCCAGAGAAGAGACCTAGAGCAGAGCCCCCAGAGCCTGGGTCCTCTGATGATTCTGCGGATGACTCAGATATTACAGACCAGCCAGAGGCTCCTTTCTCCAGATAGATTTTACAGGGTACCAGACACCCATCATCACCTATACAAGGCCCCACTTGCAGACCCCGAAACTATATCCCAGGGGCCTAAGGCAGTAGCCTCGACCACAGCAAAAAATCCTATTCCTTCTGAAAGGGAAGCCAGGTCTTTAGACAGATGGGGCAAAAAGGTTTACACCTCAGCTACTCTCTCAGCCAGAGCTTTAAACTGTCAGTTTCACATGATACAATACCAAGAGTTTATGCTTGATCAGTTAACTAAAAAGCTATCCTCTGATGACTCTATAGATAAGAAATATGTATTAGAGATGGTAAATAACATACAACAGGTTAGTAACCATTCACTGAAATGTGGCTATGATGCACTGGAGGCTTCATTTAGATCAGCCATGACTGGCACAGTCATAAGAAGACATGCATGGCTGAAGGAACAGGTCTTACCGGATCATGTTAAAGCTAAGTTATTAGATGCTCCTGTGGATAAGGCCAGTTTGTTTGATGCGCCTGCCCAGCAGGTAATGAAGAAAATGGAAGAAAAGGCAAAATCTGTCCAAACAGTAAAAGATTTCTTGCAGGTTCAGCCCCCAAGGTTTAGCAGGAACTGGCCTGCCAAAAACTGGTCCTTTCCTGACTCCACAAGATCCCAAAGGGGCAGAGATAGACGTTCCAGAGGCAGAAATCAATCCAGAGGGGGTGCCTACAGAGGACGACAGTGGCAAGGTAATAACAGAGGCACAGACACAGTCAGTACCACTACAACAGCACAACAACAGTGACTTGATTCTAACTCCGCCTACCAGGGAACAAATAGCAGCACCATTAGGCGGAAAATTAACCTTATTTTCAAAGAACTGGCACTATATCACAAAAGACAAGTGGATTTTGCAAACCATAGACCAAGGTTACCGGTTCCACTTCCACACTTTACCAGTCAAAAGAGGAATGCCCAACCTGCCTCCAAATCAAAAAACAGAAGCTCTACAACAGATAATGCAATTAACAAAGATGAGAGCTGTGGAAAGAGTTCCAAGAACAGAACAAGGAAAAGGATTTTACTCCAGACTTTTCCTAGTTCCAAGAAAGGGAAAAAGTTGGAGACCTATTCTCGACCTGTCCACCTTAAATACATACATCATTGTCCCAAAATTCAAAATGCTGACTCTACAGCAGCTTCTTCCCATGCTGGGCAAGGAGTGTTGGCTGGTAACTCTAGATCTCAAGGAGGCATACCTGCACGTCCCCATCCGACCAATTTGCAGAAGATACCTCAGATTTCTTGCAGGATCAGAGCACTATCAATTCTCAGCATTGCCCTTTGGCTTATCTACTGCGCCCAGAGTATTCACAAAATGCCTGGCATCAGTGATCACCCACTGCAGACTACAGGGAATTCAAATTTATCCATACCTGGACGACTGTCTGCTACAAGGGGACAACCCAAGCAAGCTGACAACAGATTTACAAAGGGTCATTTACTTGCTACAAGCTCTGGGATACACAGTCAATTTACAAAAGTCAAGGCTGATACCATCCCAAACAAGGACATTCTTAGGCGCGGAATTGGACACAGTAAAACAAATGGCATTCCTAACTACAGAAAAACAAAAAGAACTCCCTCTTTACTTCTTGGCACTAACAAGGCGGAACAAGCTAACAGCAAGAAAAGTTCTGCAGGCCCTGGGCTTCATGGCATCATGCATAATCTTAGTTCCACATGCCAGGCTACATATGAGAAAACTACAGTGGTACCTAAAGAATTTATGGTCCCAACACAGGCACAGCCTAGAAGCAGAAATTCCACTAATACCATGCCTAAAACAGGAGTTCCTATGGTGGGCTCAAGCATGCCAGTCAAACCCAGGCCTACCCTTTCACAACTACCAAGCAAGCCAAACCATCACAACAGACGCCTCAGACCTAGGAAGGGGGGCTTACATGCTGGGCAAATCGTACAAGGATTATGGGCCTTGGGACCAGCTTCACCTACACATCAACCTAAAAGAAATGCTGGCAGTAAAACTGGCAATCCAAAACTTCAGACCATTCCTCAAAGAAGGCCAATTGATGATAAGGACAGACAACACCACTGTCATGTGGTACATCAACAAACAGGGAGGCACTCATTCATACCCCTGTGCAGAATGACCTTGGACCTTTGGAACCTGGCACTCAGCGACAACATCCAGTTACAGGCAATATTAGTAACAGGAAAGGAGAATACTCTAGCAGACATGTTAAGCAGAACCACCTCGGATGCTCACGAATGGATGCTACACCCGGACATCTTCAAGACCATCTCAAAGAAATGGGGAATGCCACAGATAGATCTATTCGCTTCCCTCTCAATCACCAGCTCAAAAAATTCTGCACAAGGACATTCCACCCACTTGCATGGAAAGTGGACTCGCTCTCCTTCAGCTGGAAAGGTCTGACAGCACATGCATTCCCACCTCTTCCTTTACTACACAAGGTATTACTAAAAATCAAGGAGGAGCGTCCAACGATAATCCTGATAGCTCCAAACTGGCCAAGACAACACTGGTACCCATTGCTAAGAAGCATGTCTCGGGACAAGATGTGGTCAATACCCCTGAGGCCTTTGATGTTAACTCAGAACAACTACAACATCATGCATCCAAACCTAAAAACGTTGCAACTGACTGCATGGAACATTACATAGCAACAACTAATCCAGTACTTTCCCAAAGGGTGAAAGACATTATCCGTGAAGCCCGCAGACCTTCAACAAGAAGGAACTATGCAGGAAAATGGAAAAGATTTGTCATTTGGAGTGCTGAAAGAGGAAAGGATGTGTCAAATATAGATATGGCTAACATTCTGGAGTATTTGGCAGAACTTCTGCATACAGGCCTGTCCTACTCCTCCATCAAGATACATGCATCAGCTATTTCAGCAGAATACAGCTTTGATCCACCTGTCTTTTCACATCCTTTACTCAGGCAGTTCCTCAGAGGGATTAAGAATGTAAAACCCTAGAAACCACCATTGCCAGCTTGGGATTTGAACTTTGTACTAGAAAAGCTGACACTGCACCTTTGAGCCAGCAGCAACAGCAGAGCTACAGCATCTATCGTGGAAAACTGCTTTCCTACTGGCAATAACCTCAGCAAGGAGGGTGTCTGAACTTCAGGCCCTAATGGCAGTACAGCCCTTCCTAATCTTCCACCAAGATAGAGTGTCCATGAGGACTAATCCTACATTTATGCCTAAGGTGGTATCCAGAGTGTCTTTAAACCAGGCAATCCACCTACCTACCTTCTTCCCAACCCTCAAAACAGAGGCGAAAGAATGCTGCATACCTTGGATGTACATAGACAGTTACGCTACTACCTGGACAGAACAAAAAGTAACAGAAAAACTGACCAGCTTTTTGTAGCCTATGCAACAGGAAGAGAAGGAAAAGCTATTTCCAAACAGACAATCTCAAATGGATAGGAAATTGCATACGATTCTGTTACTCCTTCCATGGAAAACCAATTCCACAGAACATAAGGCCTCATTCTACAAGGGCAACAGCCACTACCACAGCCTTCTTACGAGGAGTGGCAACCAAGGACATTATTGAGGCGGCTACTTGGACCTCCGTGCATACATTTGCCAAGCATTATAATTTACCTTTGTACTCCAGATCCCGAGCAGGGTTTGCCACTGCTGTACTGCAAGGGATCCTAACCACACCATAATCTATTTTTCCTCCCCTTAGTTGGCTATGGTATTCTACCCAGTTGTTATGACTGCAGATGCATCCATGAAGGACATAGTACAGTTTTGTACCTACCATA
>NC_056748.1:350281146-350310993 GCF_019279795.1 Protopterus annectens | reverse complement strand
TCCATAGCCTTGCAGACCAGGCTAGTCAGGCTTATGGGGCGATAGTTTCCAGGGTCAGTTGTGGCCCCTCCTTTGTGGAGCAGAATAACCGTTGCTGTGTGCCATTATTTGGGCACGTAGCCTGTTGAGAGGCTGAGGTTGAACAGTGTGTTTAGGTGAGGGGTTAGTTCATTCAAGACGAAGCATGGGACACCATCCTGCCCCACTGACACTGTGCTTTTGTCTTTTGAAAGGGCTGTTTTCACCTGTGCATCTGTGATTTCCGGGACACTATACTTTTCCGGTATTGCTGTGGGCCCTTTTGGGGGTGAAGTTTGCACTGTATCTATCTGCCAGGATGTTGGCAATATCAGTAGGTTCAGTATATTTTGTGCTATTTTGCAGTAGCTCAGAGCATATCTGCGAGTTGCCACTTAGATTCTTGACATAGCTAAAGAAGGCTTTGTGGTTATCTTTCGAATCCTTGGCTATTTTTCTTTCAAAGTTAGCCTTGGATGATTTTATGAGGGACCTTAGTTTCTTACTGATACTGATCAGGGATGTCTTTCTCACTTATTTTCCAAATCACATTCAGGTCTATTAATCTATAGGTGCTACTATCTTTGAGCATGTTGTTCATGCTATTAACATAGAAATGCCTATCCATGACAACTATTTGTCCACCCTTGTCTGCTGGTCTAACAGATATTTCAAAATCATTCTGCAAGCTTTCAAAGCATATTGTTCAGTTTTTCTAGACAAATTAACACACCTTTTCTTCTCATACTATTGTTCAATAGACTGTAGATGTCATTCTCACACATTCTAACAAATGTCTTAACAATAGGATGCTGTTGTGGTATATAAGTACGAGGCTTTTTAAAACTAAAACACGGTAAATCACTACTACTTCTTCATTCTGTATCACTGCATAACAATTTCAAAGAAACATTTCTCTCAAAAAGTCTAAGGTCAGTTACAGTCTCAGAAACATTTGCAGGTTGAGCAGGTATGAAAGACAAACCCTTATTCAGTACCTGTTTTTCTTTTTCAGTCATGTCCCTCTTTGAAATATTCCATAACAGGTCTGCTACACTTGCTTCCACATCGATGTTAAGGTATTCATGCCTGCTTTGGACCCTAGATACCTCCACTTGTTCCTGTGCCAATTCTCGATGCTTTCCACCGATCTCTTCCTGTTCTGTCGGTAAGGAAACGGCAGGTTGTTTTTCGCCGTACTGCCGGTTCACTGTTCACTTTAGATACTCCTTCATTAGAAAGTCCTGCATTCGGAGCTTTGAATATCAAGTTAGGCACCTCCGGTGTTGTATTTGCTCCTTCCGTACAGCTAGGTGTAGAGTCTTGAGTAGGCAACACTGACACATGACCCGAGGAGCTAGTAGTGATAGGACCATTCCTATCCAAAACACTATTGTAACTTCCTGCATTAGATTGCGAGCTCCGTGGATACTGCTTACTGTTTGAATATAACAGTCCTCTCAACCTTTATATCTTTATTAATTAATTGTGTCTATTTTAAGATATATTTTAACAATATTTTTATTAGCTTTGCATTTTAATCATATACTTGTGTTTTTTGTGCAATGTTGTTTGAGGAGCGCTGGTGATTATGTGGTTTGTTAACAACTAGCAACCTGACGATGTATTGAATGTGATTGGATACATTATTGAATGACTTGCTATAAGTATTATCTGTTTCAAATTGTAAGTTAGATCTGAAGAAGCTATATGTGAAAGTGCTTATTTGTGTTACTGTGCCTTAGTTGTATTAAATTTATTGTCTGAATTCATCCCTGCTGTGACTGCTGGTTGTATTTTGAATTTTATCATATTGTTTTTACACACCAGTGGTTTAATCTCTCCTGCATCGTTTGTTCTGGATATATATATATATATATATATATATATATATATATATATGTACACACACACACACACACACACAATGTGGTAGGACTGAAAACTTACAAACTAACAAACTGCGTAGAATGTAAAATATATTCTCCAACACAACAAATAAATACATTAAATACATTTGCAAAATGTTATTCAGAACAGTTTTGGTTGCACAAATGTGGTGAGAAATCGTGCTAACAATATCCTGCTAACTTTGATGCTGAAATTAAATTACATTACATTGAAAAATAAATATGCACATTGGACACACAGTACAGGGATGAAAGAGAATCAGAAATGATGACCTGAGAACACTTATATATAAGTGTACATATATATATATGTACACACACACACACACACACACACACACACACACACACACACACACACACAATGTGGTAGGACTGAAAACTTACAAACAAACTGTGTAGAATGTAAAATATATTCTCCAACACAACAAATAAATACATTAAATACATTTGCAAAATGTTATTCAGAACAGTTTTGGTTGCACAAATGTGGTGAGAAATCGTGCTAACAATATCCTGCTAACTTTGATGCTGAAATTAAATTAAATTACATTGAAAAATAAATATGCACATTGGACACACAGTACAGGGATGAAATAGAATCAGAAATGATGACCTGAGAACACTTTGGCATGAAATTACAGTATCACTGTATTTGCTATTCATCAAGTCATTAAAGTATGAGGAGATTCCTCAAGACTGGTGATGTGCACGTGTGCAACCCATATTTAAGGGATAAGGGACCAAGACAGATCCAGAGTCAAAGATACCCATAACTTAAGACTGGAGACATGCCCTGGCTCAATGCATATTTAAGGACAGGGTAACAGGACAAACCAAGAGTCACAGAGACACATAACTTAAGACTGGAGACATGCACTTGTTCAACCCATATTTAAGGGATAGGGGAACTGGACAGATGCAGAGTCACAAAAACTCATAACTTTATTTTTGTGGAAAAACAATGGAGAAGATTTTTTGCATAATGTATCATCAGAATTGAGAAGACTAGCCCCTGGATTCACTATACTTCTGTGCAGGACTACCTTGCACCTGCACAGAAGTGGCCGTTTAGGAGCAGGACGACAGCGCGCCAAGCATATTAATGAAGATGCACTGCCTGAGTTCCTAAATGGACCTGGAGCGTGTACGAGTGCAGGGGATGTGTCTGAGAGCAGAGCTCACAGAATATTGACGCCCCTTCAATCAAGAAAAACAGTTTAGGAATAAGAATGAGCGAGACCGCTCATATGTGTTTGCATATCCCCAGCAATATATAAAATATAAATCAGTTTCTTTTTTTAATCAAACAGATAAAATTTAACTGTTGGTGCGTGGGTTTGCCCATTGCTTAGCTATGTTTATTGCAGCTTAAATGGCACACGATGATAACAATCAAGATATATGCAAATAAAGCAGGACTGCAATAGTGTAGTGGGCAGAGCATTAGTCTTACAAGCAGTCATTCCCGGTTCGAGTCCCACACCAGTACTTTCCATTTCAAATCACTTTATGAACAATATTTTTTGCTGCATAACCTAAACAACATATATTTGTGAACTGGAGTACTGCATTAAATGCAGATGTGAGATATCATTGTCATAATGTTGTAAAATCCACAGATAATCACAAGTGCCTCATACAGTAAATGTACACATGAATCAGGGATACAAATCAGAGGTCCAATGTATCATCATCATTTTCTTTCGGCTGTTCCCGTTAGGGGTCACCACAGCGGATCACCTGTTTCCATTTCTTCCTGTCCTCTGCATCTTGCTCTGTCACACCAACCACTTGCATGTCCTCTCTTACCACATCCATAAACCTTATCTTTGGCCTTCCTCTTTTTCCTGTTACCTGGTAGCTTCATCCTTTTTCAACTTTTTCCCAATATACTCCGCATCCCTCTTCAGCACATGTCCAAACCAACGTAATCTTGCCTCTCTGGCTTTGACTCCAAACCTTCCAACCTGGGCTGACCCTCTAATATACTTATTCCTAATCTTGTCCACCCTCGTCACACCCAGTGCAAATCTTAACATCTTTAACGCTGCCACATCCAGCTCAAACTCCAGCCTTTTTGTCAATGCCACCGTCTCCAACTCATATAACATAGCTGGTCTCACTACCATCTTGTAGACCTTCCCTTTCACTCTTACAGGTACTAGTCTGTCACAAATTACTCCTGACACACTTCTCCACCCACTCCATCCTGCCTCTACTCTCTTCTTCACCTCTCTTCCACACTCACCGTTACTCTGAACTATTGACCCCAAGTATTTAAACGCATCCACCTTCGCCACCATTATTCCTTGCATCCTCACCATTCTTCTATCCTCCCTCTCATTCACACACATATATTCTGTCTTAGTCCTGCTGGCCTTTATTCCTCTTCTCTCTAGAGCATATCTCCATCTCTCCAGGGTGTCCTCCACCTGTTCCCTACTCTCACTACAGATCACAATGTCATCTGCAAACATCATAGTCCATGGGGACTCCTGTCTGATCTCGCCTGTCAACCTGTCCATCACCATTTCAAATAAGAAAGGGCTCAGAGCTGATCCTTGATGTAACTCCACCTTAAATGCATCCGTCACTCCCACCGCAGACCTCACCGTTGTCACACTACCCTCGTACATATCCTGTACCACTCTTACATACTTCTGTGACACTTCTGACTTCCTCATACAATACCACAACTCCTCTCTAGGCACCCTGTCATATGCTTTCTCTAAGTCTACAAAAACACAATGCAACTCCTTCTGACATTTTCTGTACTTCTCCATCAACACTCTCGGAGCAAACATCGCATCTGTAGTGCTCTTTCCCAGCATGAAACCATACTGCTGTTCACTAATCATCACGCCCCTTCTTAACCTAGCTTCCACTACTCTTTCCCATAACTTCATGCTGTGACTGATCAATTTAATCCCTCTGTAGTTACTACAGCTCTGCACATCACCCTTATTCTTAAAAATCGGTACCAAAACACTTGTTCTCCATTCCTCAGGCATCCTCTCACTTTCTAAGATTTCATTAAACAATCTGGTTAAAAACTCCATTGCCATTTCACCTAAACACCTCCATGCTTCCACAGGCATGTCATCTGGGCCAACAGCCTTTCCATTCTTCATTCTCTTCATAGCTATTCTTACTTCCTCCTTGCTAATCCATTGCACTTCATGATTCACTATCCCTACATCATCCAACCTTCTCTCCCTCTCATTCTCTTCATTCATCAACCCCTCAAAGTACTCTTTCCATCTCCTCAACACACTCTCCTTGCTTGTGAGTATGTTTCCCTTATTATCCTTTATCACCTTTACCTGCTGCACATATTTCCTAGCTCGGTCCCTCTGTCTAGCCAATCGGTACAGCATATTTAAGCTGTAGTAAGAGGGTTTAAGGCCATTTGCATGGGGGTAAGCAATATTAAAGCTAACTCTTTGTAGGCATATTTAACCGGTTAGCATTGCTTACTGTTGCACAAACCTGCTTACAAGCCGCTGTTTTGGCCAGAAACAAAATAAACAGCCTTTGCAGGTCTTGAACCCAGGACCCTGTACATTATAGTCACAGTAATTAACCACTAAGCCATTACAACAGTACATATAAGCTTGAGGTATCACCAGACAGATCCTCACTATAGGAAAATCAAACTGAACATGTGAAAGGAATCAATATGCAGTTTTAGGATGTATAACCTATTACATAACAAATATGTGAACTGGAGTACTGCATTAAGCCCAGATGTGAGGTGTCATTGTAATAAAGTGTTGAAATCCCCTAATAAATACAAGGACCCCATAGAGTGTATGTACACATGAAACATGTATACCAAACACATATATAACATGTAATGAATAATAAATCAATTCCAAAAAGCAAATAGTATGCAAATTACAAATTAAGCAAAGCATTGCACAGCCCAGCTTACTAGGCGTATGCAATGTGTAGGCCAGCTAACTCAGCTTGCCCATTGGTATACCCCTTTAAGCAATGCCAACCTCGGGTAAGCAGATTTGCACATAGCTTAGCATTTTCAAAACCATCCAATCATGGCAAAGTGCAGGAAATCGGCCCTATTTAAACCCAATAGGCGGGAATACATCTCATAACTGGCTGCGGCTTACTCCTGTTGCCACTATGACTGGTATGGGAGAGGGTGTGCACTTTTGGGCACAGTGCTGGGGCATCCAGGAGTCCAGAGTCATGGCATGACTCCTTGTGTAAGAACATGACCAGAGACTGATGCAGGGCCAGTACCAGAGTTCCCAATACAAAGCGGAAGTCTGGGACTGTCTCGCCTGTGACCTCACGAGTGCCACAGGCATACCCTAAACTGGTGAGCAGGTCAGGCATCACTATGCCAGCCTGAAGTGGAGAAAGGGGGATATCTTGGATCAGTGGCTCAAGAGGCTAGGGGGATGGAGGATGTCCCAGCCATGTGTAAGTATCAGTTCATGTATATTATGGAGAGCTGTGACTAAATATTACTCTGGTCTTTCACAGTGGTAGATGAGTGGGCTGCGAACCAGGAAGCCCATGCCTGTAGACTGCAGCGGTTGCAACACGAGGCAGGTTAGTAATACTCTTGCATGTATTGTCACAGGAAATAAATCTAAACGTAGTAGTAAGTTAATTGCCTGTTTGGGTGGAACCACCTCAGGGGATGGAGCTCACCCACCCCGGGAGTGGGCGCGGACAGGACACTGTCACCAGTCACCAGGTCAGGGGTGTGGTGCGTAGTGAGCTCCGCAGGGAGTTTGGAGATCTGCTACTCCAGCTTGAGGGCCGTGTCTCACAACTAGAGGATCAGCCTGGCCCTCCTACTCAGCCCCCAGCACAACCACCTTCGGGGCTGTGAAGGTGCAGTGGTGACCTCAGTCCCACTGTATCCACTAGGGGGCTCATGGGCTTCTGATTTTCAAACACCCCTGCCCATCAAGGTGTTTACTCCCCACATGTCATATACGGGCCCCTGCATGCCGTCTTGTCTTTCTTGTCTGTTATCCCACTCAACCTACCTCACCAAATATACCTACTATCCCTCCCCAACATCCTACTCTCACCTGCAAAAAAAAAAAGAAAAAAAAGGGCAATCTGCCCCCCCCCCCCAAAAAAAAAATCTCGCCCCATACATAGCTGTCCATTTTGCACATGTGGACACATGTAATCTGGTCTAATTAGCTTCACAGCATATTACTGTTGTCCAACCCCTTCTCTCAGGGGTTTGAGTGACCAAATCTATCTCCAAATCCAGTGTATATGCACAGCTGCTGCTATAGAAGAAATGGACAGCTATGGACCTTTCCTACACCTGTCCTGCACATCCCTAGCTATTTTCCCTACTGCCTTTCCCTCTTTGTGCCCCTTTTTCACCATTTCCTATCAACCCTTTTTCATTTCTTTAAAAAAAATTACCGCAGGGGTAAGAGGCAGTAAGCACATTTAAGCAGCAGTAAGCGGGTTTAAGCCTGTTTGCACGGGGGTAAGCAATGCCTACACAGGTTAAGCAATTGAGAAGTTACATCAGTATAAAAAAATGTAACCAGATGTTAGCAGTGCTTACCTCCGCGCAAACCCACTTACAACTGCTTAAAAGTGCCTTAATCACTCTGTATCCAACGGACCTTGTTCTGCCAGCAACAAAATAACAAAATAAACAGCTTCTGCAAGGCTCGAACCCAGAACCCTGCACACCACAGCCAAAGTGATTTACCACTAAGCCATGTCAGATATACATAATCTTGAAGTTTTCACAAACATATCATCCAGCACAGTCAACAGTACAAGAAATGTATTTATACATGTAGATGTGTGTGTGTGTGTATCTATATATATATATATATATATATATATATATATATATATATATATATATATATATATCTATATATATAAACATCTAACTATAACTATATATATATATATATATATATATATATATATATATATATATGCGCATATGCATACATCTATAGATATGTATGTCTACACACACACACACATATATATATATATATATATATATATATATATATATATATATATATTCATACACACACAGATATATACATATAGCTATAAGAGAGAACATAAATACATATATGACCAAAGGCACCATTAATGGGAGTGAAGCCGCCCAAGCTAAATACGTCCAGTAAGTATTGATATCACCCCTCCCCCACAGCAAAACAGATCTACCCTGCAATACATTACCAACTGTTGCAAGTCCCATACTCAGGACACGACACAACATAAGCACAAGACGTTAACAGTAATCCATCCCACCTGTATGATGTCAGGATGGTATCAATAGCATATCATGCAGTACACTCTGACCATAAGGAATGTACAATGTGGAAGCAATAAACATTCCAATGATACATATACACATACACATATATATGCAGACACATATGCATATATAGATATATATATATATATATATATATATATATATACACATGTTTATAGATCTATATGTAATTACACATACACACACAGAGATATGTATAGGAAGTTACATATTTAGGGGTGCACACCATACTGCACAGCCAGTATTGCTACAGCTGCCACCTTATCAAATGGACAGTGTACGAGTCATCCATACAAAAGACAACTGTTGCCTGAAACGTATAACCACAAAAATGTCAAAGGTTATGACACCACACAAAGGTTTGCATACATAGGAAAGTTTTATTTGTGTACTGTCATAGCTGTATACGCCATATCATATAGCTGTTTATACTTTGAAATGCATACAAACAGATTAATGCAACACTCAAGCAGATCATTTAATACAGTAATGTGAATGCATAACATATGTAGCTGTCCAGGCCAAGGCCTGTAAGTAGAACAACAGTAAAGACAGACTGCGCCACAGGATAACAATCAATCAACAGTAAGTAATGCAGATGTATAGTCCAGCACTCTGTACGCAATGGGGTTCTTATTACGTTATCAAAATCATGAAACATCGAACACTACAAGATCAAACTTGTATGTTTTAGGTTTCATAATTCTGAAAATGTATAAAACAAAAAAACAAAAAAAACACGACAAATTAACTGTTGTGAGCAGGGGGCAAGCCCCCCTGCACCCTCGACGTGGGGGGCTGTGCCCCCCCCACAGTACAGTTTTCTACCTATCAAAAATGTAGATGTTCGAGTGCAAATACAGCTGCAGTCATAACAGACGGGTTCTCCTGCCGTCAGGAAGGTCCTCGGTCGGCCGAATTTCAAAGTCTAGGTCCAGCGTCGGTTGTCGTCACTTCTTTCCTGACGTCAGTGTGACAGGAGTACACAAGACACAGCCGACGCCATTTTCTTTAGTCTTTTTTGCTGCGCGGTGCCCGAAGCAGAAGCAGTTTGCAAGTGCCGGTCGGCCAGCTCCTGAAATTACGAAAATTTGGAAACCGAAGTCTTCTTTAAAGCTAAGTACCCGTTGGAAACTTTTCTTGCCTCAGACCGATGTCAGACAAAGTTAACAATTGTATTTCTTGTGGGAAGCAAATACCGCATAAGGATTTCCATTCCCTCTGTATACCTTGTTTAGGCCCAGACCACGACGTCTCGGGCTGTCGCTTTTGTGCTACTTTCAATAAACGCACTATTAAGCGTCGGGCGGAGTTCGCCCAGCACTTTTTTGGTAAAGCTTTTGATTATAAAATGTCGGAGACTCCGACTACCGTTTTGTCCAAAAAACGCAAGGACAAAGACCAACACGCGAGGTCCGCGGTCTCCACCGACACCACGCCAAAACCGACTGCACGTGGTCCGGTTCTCAGCGAGGCGCCTACGCAGCCCCTGACTACCGACGACACTTCTCTGGCAGTGTCTTCTGTAACCGAGACCGCAGGTGCCTCGGCCAATACCCTGACTACAGCTACCAAAGCCACTGTGAGTGTTGAGCCTCAATGTGGACAGGTCCACTTCCACCCATGGTGTCTTCAGACCCTCATCTTCCTTTTTCATAAAGGCCTTTACTAAGTCCAAATCAGTCATGCATCCCAAGAGGCCTGTTGCACAGGGCCCATCTCCAGGTCCCATGCCTAAAAAGCAGATGCTCAAAATGGCTGAGGATTTAATTACTCTTATCAGGGGTTCCCCAACCCCCTCCGGACAAGAGACCCAGAGTGGAGGAAGATTCTCCCTCTTCTGATCAGGGCTCCATTATTTCAGAACATTCTAATGAAGAGGAACACTCGTACTCCCCTTTTGAAGATTCTGATGCAGAGCAGTCCATTCCTTCTGTATCTCCCCCAGAGGATTTCTCTTTCGGGGAAACCTTGCATACCTTGAGGGAACACTTCCATTGGGAAGGCCAAGATTTTTCAGATTCCAAGAAAAGACTTAGGGAATTTCTTTTGCTACCTCAGCACAGACCTCTGGCGATTCCTCCTGTCTTGGACATACTTGATGATGTTTACTCGGAGGCTTGCCTTAATCCGGATTCCCTACCTCCTGCCTCAGTCAAGCCTGATAGGTACTACAGAGATCCTAACTCACACCAAATTCTTTACAAGAGCCATAATGCTGACCCTGAAACCATTTCTCAAGGCCCCAAGGGAATGAAGGCCTCTACTGCTAAGAATCCATTACCTTCCGAAAGAGAGTCTAGATCCTTAGAAAGGTGAGGAAAAAAGGTATATACCTCGGCCACCCTAGCCATGAGGGCCTTAAATTGTCAGTTCCATATGCTTAAATATCAGCAGTTTCTGTTATCACAATTACGGAATAAAATGTCACAACCTGAACAACCAGATTTGAAGGAGTTGCAGGATATGATGCATAGTGCAGAACAAGTGGGTAAACACACCTTACAATAGGCCTATGATGCTCCCTGCTTACAACAGTTACTTAACTGCTTATCTTTTTTTTTTCTTTTTTTTTAAAGTTCGAATTGCTGTAACTTTGCTTAACTGTTTCTGATGTTTACAGTTTCGAAGTTTTAACAATTCTATAACGTAATAGGAGCCCTACACAATGCCTAGGGGGAAAAGATGCAAGTTGACATAATGGGATGGATCTGTCACATAACAATGCATAACTGAAACCATCAAAATCACACTGACAAACAGAACAGACTATATGGCAGTCAGCCAGCAATTTTCCCAAGGTGTAATGTATGGTAATGTACATCCATACACCTTAAGGCAGCTTACAACTGATATCTCTAATATGTTGTAACAGCCTACATTATTTATGGTGCATACCCCCCTTAGACTGACTTAGAGAGGCATATAACACTGTTACATACACTGACCTCTGGACTGCAGAAGGGCACACATGTTTTGAGCAGATGAAGCCCACATATATATGGACCTAACCCCACAATATGTGTGGGGGCCACAACAGCACTGGAATGATGGCAGCATGACAATCACAGGCCACTACATAACAACCCCTGACTGCATGTCATATGGACAAAGCCTGGTATGTAGGTGGAGGACAGTGGCCGGAACACAGGCCCATATGTGAAATAGTGTTGTCATACACTGAGTAAGTTGCTGGTGTTACAGGATAGTCTGCAACATACCCTTAGTCAGGAATATGAAGTCAGAAACACAAATGGATGTAGCTATGTACTGGCAGCACTCAACACACACACTGCCAGTGATATATCTGACAAGACCTGTGTGGTGAACAGACAAAACATAACAGGCACACCTCTGGCCATCATGTGGATAGGCCCATGGTTAAGAACTATGCAGGCAGACTGCATTCCATGTTAAACTAGGATGTACACACAAACCCTGTAACACTGGTGCTATACAATGCATATAACAACACGACTCGCACTCTGTCTGCAGTTCTGGAACCTTATACAAAAATGTAGCTGGCCTGAGTCTGAAAGTCGTCTTGTAAGAGGTATTGCTACCTGCTGTCTGTAACACTGCTGCCCACACACAGGAAGGATGTCCACCATACAGGAAAGGTAAAGGGACCACACCCACCTAATGTAGGGATTTATAGTAGTGAGTTGCCATGACAGTGGTAATTTAAGTACTACACAGCATGCTGCATGCAGGTAGCAAGTGGAGGACACTGATTGGTGCAGAGGCCATCACCTGATCATGTGCATCACCTACAAAATCCATGCTGCAATCTATTCAAAGCAGCTCAATCCATTTACTGGAGAGACAGAGAGAGAAAGTGAAACAAGCAAACAAAAAAAGAAAGCAGGCAGGCTGAAGGCCAAGGCAAAGGGAAAAAAAAGTACAGTTTTGTACCTACCATAAATGTAGATGTTCGAAGATCCACATTGCTGCAGTCCTTACATATGGGTAGTCCGCTGTCCTCGGTCGGCCCGAATACCAAAGTATTAGGCTGACGTCGGTCAAGGCGCTTAAAACTGACATCAGGACGTCAGGGTACAAAAGCGCATGACCGACGTCATATCCTCAGTCTTTTCTTGCCCCAGATGTCAGAAGGCCCTAACAAGAAAGGCCAAAGCCAAAAAAACAAATAACCAACCACCCCTGCACTAACCATATTTACAATATGTACAACACAAACCACACCACCACCTCTAACTACAGAGGGGAAGGAGGGAGGGTAAATTGGACTGCAGCAATGTGGATCTTCGAACATCTACATTTATGGTAGGTACAAAACTGTACTATGTTCTTCATCTCACATTGCTGCAGTCCTTACATATGGGTAGAATCCCAAAGCAGAGGTAAGGGAGGATGGCAAAACTATAAAGCATTAGGGGCTGCCAAGATGCCCTGTAAAATCGCAGTGGCAAATCCAGCCCTAGATTTAGAGTAAAGTGGAAGGTGGTAATGCTTAGAGAAAGTATGCACTGAACTCCAAGTAGCTGCTTCCAAAATATCTTTAGTAGCCACCCCCCTTAAAAAAGCTGTAGAAGTGGCAGTAGCCCTAGTGGAATGAGGCCTAATCCCAGCTGGAATCTCCTTACCATGATGGGAATAACAGAAAGCAATACAAAACCAATCCACTTAGAAATAGTTTGTTTTGAAACAGGTTTGCCCTGAGAACCCAAAGCAAAAGAAACAAACAACTGCTGAGACTGCCTGAACCCTTTAGTTCTGCTTAAATAATATCGCAACTGTCTGTGTATATCCAAAGTGTGCAAAATCCTCTCCCCTTTATTTTGGGGTTTGCATAAAAAGTAGGCAAATGAATAGTTTGGTTTAAAGCCACACTAGAAACCACTTTAGGCATAAAAGAAGGGTTAGTACTAAAGACACCCTATCCTTGTGAAAAATTAAGAAAGGCTCAACTGCCATAAGGGCCTGTAACTCAGAAACCCTTCTCAGAGGTAATGGCCAACAAAAAGCAGTCTTCCATGATAAATATTTCAACTCTGCAGTTGCTGCAGGCTCAAAAGGTTGTAGAGTGAGTTTCTCCAACACAAAATTGAGATCCCAAGCAGGAGTAGGAGCTCTACGTGGGGTCTTATATTCTTTGCCCTCTAAGGAATTGCTTAAACAAAGGATGAGAAAATAATGGTGGGTCACAGTCATAGTGAGCAGAAATTGCTGCAGCATGAACCTTTATAGAGGAGAAAGACAAACCTTTGTCCAATAACTCAGTAAGGTATTGTAGAGCAACACTTAAATTAGGTTTAGAAACATCAAAGTCCTTTGCTGTACTCCAAAATAAAAATCTCCTCCATTTATCTGCGTAAACTTTCCTTGTACTAGGCCTTCTGGCCTCCAAAATAACATTCAAAACTTGTTGTGGAAGCTGAGACCCTCCAGGGTTTAAAACAGAATATGCCAGGCTGTTAGATGTAGAGAGTGAAGTTTGACATTGAGTAAATGACTGTTCTCCTGAGACAGCAGGTGAGGAATCAAGGCAAAGGCCATGGAGGCTCCTACCAGACTTCTCAGTAATGGGTACCAGTGCTGTCGAGGCCAATCCGAGCTATTAAAATCATGTTTGGCTTGTCCTGTCTGACCTTCAGGAGTACCTTTGGGAGGAGAGGCAGAGGTGGAAAGGCATACACGTGAAGATTGCTCCAATTGAATGAGAGAGCATCCACTTTCCAAGCTGTTGGATGAAACCTTTTTGTGCAAAACTTTGGCAGCTGGTAATTTAGTGGAGAAGCGAACAGATCTATGTCTGGAGTTCCCCATAACACTGTCAATCTCTGAAATACATGAGGATCCAATTTCCACTCGTGGGGATCCATAATTTGTCTGCTCAACACATCTGCTAAGGAGTTCTGTGCTCCTGGCAGAAACCTTGCCTGAAGATTTAGCTGTAAACTGAGAGCAGTCTCCCACAAAATCATTGCTTGTCTGCAAAGAGGATATGAATGCGTCCCCCCTTGCTTGTTGATGTACCACATGACAGTTGTGTTGTCTGTTTGAATCAACACCTGCCCTGGAAGAAGTAAATCCTTGAAAGCTATCAATGCAAATTGGACTGCTAACATCTCCTTCAAGTTGATATGTAAATGCTAAAGTCTGGCAGGCCACGTGTCTTGTACCCATTTTCCATTTAGATGAGCTCCCCAAGCTTTGTCTGAGGCATCTGTCGTTAGAATCTGACTCGCCTCTGGTCGGGTCACAGAGAGTCCCTTGTTTAGGTGACATTCCTGAGCCCACCACAAAAATTCCCTTTGAATGCAAGGTATTATCTGAATGACAGTGTCCATATCTTGGCAGTGCTGCGTCCATACATTTTTGAGATACCATTGTAGCTTCCTCATATGCAGTTTGGCATTGGGAAGTACCAGAATACAAGATGCCATGAACCCCAAGGCTTGTAGGACTGTCCTTGCAGTCAGCCTGGACTGACGAGACAATTGGTGAAAGTAAAGAGAAAGATTCTTTTGTTTGTCTGGGGTCAAAAGGCCATCTGGGATGCTGTATTCAGTCTCACACCCAGAAAGCACATGTCCTGAGAGGGTACTAGACTGGACTTTATTTCGTTCACAGAATACCCCAGGCATCTTAACACTGCCATCACATACTGTAAATGATGAAGAAGTTCGTCCTTTCCTTGGGCCAGAATCAGGCAATCGTCCAAATAAGGATAGATTTGTATTCCTCTTAGCCTGAAGAAAGCTACCACTGGAGCCAGAACCTTCGTGAACACTCTGGGCGCAGTAGATAAGCCAAAGGGCAATGCAGAGAACTGATAATGAGAAGTCCCAGCCCGAAAACGCAGATACTTCCTGCAACTGAGCCTGATAGGAACATGAAGGTAGAACTCCTTGAGATCCAGAGTCACCATCCAGTGATCTTTGCCCAGCAGAGGTAAAAGCTGCTGTAACGTCAACATTTTGAACTTGGGAATGTCCAGATATGTGTTGAGGATAGATAAATCCAAAATTGGTCTCCACGTGTTCCCTTTCTTTGGTACTAGAAACAGGCGAGAATAAAATCCTAGGCCCACTTCTGGCAGAGGGACCGGTTGTATGGCCCCTATTTGAAGTAGTAGAGAAATTTGTTTGTGAGCCTCTAGTCTTTGCTGAGGAGGAACGTCTGGCATGCCTTTGAAAGGAGGCAAGGTATGGAAATAAAACTTGTAACCTTGGTGTATGATATCCAGTACCCATTTGTCTTGGGTAATCAAAATCCAATTTTCCTTGAAGAGTGCCAACCTTCCTCCCAAAGGTGCTGCCAGGCAAGAAGGATCTGGCAGCTAAAAAGTAGGTCATTGGGCCTGTTTACGAAAGGACTGGCCCCTGCCCTCACCAAGATTGTGCACGTGAACTCCCTGTTCTAGGTCTGAAAGAACTCTGAGCTCTGCCCCTACCACGCCTAGATCTACCCCTAGACTGAGAATCATAAGAAGGATACGTCCACCCCTTAGCAGGCCAATTCCTACTAAACTTTGGAGGCTGAACTTGCAAAAAAATCTTTAACAGCCTGCATAGACTTAGCCTTGTCTTCCATTTTCTTCAAGACTGACTCCACAGGTGAACCAAACAACACATCAGACTGCAAAGGAGCATCCAAAATCCTTGTCTTAACATGGTCAGATAAATTCTGATCCTTCAGCCAGGCGTGCCTGCGAAGAACTGAACCAGTGGCAGCCACCCTAGACGAGGCCTGCACAGCATCAAAACCACATTGTAATGAATGCTTACCCACCTGTTCAGAGACATGCACCAAATCTTGTAATTCTTTACACTCAATGCCTTCCGCCAGAGCATCCACCTTAGACCTCAATTGAGAAAGAAGAAAGTTTTGATATTTCAACATATGAAACTGGCAATTCAAAGCCCTCATAGCTAAGGTAGAAGATGTATAGACCTTCTTTCCCCATCTATCCAAAGCTCTGGCCTCTTTATCTAGAGGAACCGGATTTTTTACAACAGAGGCCTTGACACCCTTAGGTCCCTGACTAATAGTTTCTGGGTCCGCCCTAGGACTCTTATAAAGATATTTATGAGCCTCAGGCACCCTGTAATACCTATCCGGTTTAACAGGCAGGAGGCAGAGAATCAGGATTAAGTGAAGCCTCTGAAAATACATCTTCCACAACATCCAGAACAGGGGGTATAGCCAAGGGCCTATGTTGAGGTAAAAGCAAAAATTCCCTAAGCCTCTTCCGAGAATCAGAGAAGTCCTGACCTTCCCACTTAAAATGTTCCCTCATAGAATGAAGTGTCTCTGAAAAAGAAAAATCCTCTGGAGGAGAAGCAGAAGGAGTGGAATCATCTGCATCAGAATCAGAATAAGGAGAGTACTCCTGCAAGTCTTCAGCCGAAGACTCTGAAACATCCGAAGCCTGCTCAAAACTTCCCAACTCTGGCTCCACCCTAGGCCTCTTATCAGGAGGGGGCAAAGAACCTCTAATCAGAGTAATCAAATCTTCTGCCATTTTAAGCATGTGCTTCTTAGGCACAGACCCTGTTGAACTAGGAGTTACACCAACAGAAGCTAAACCTGGCCTGCCTCTGGGAGAAGCCTTGGAAACAGAAGGAGAGGGCCTAACCACCCTAGGAAGGGAGGGGAGTACAGTAACCTGAGAAGCCCCTTCAGCCTGACCTGCCTCTTGAGAGGCCACATCCTGCAAAATCAAAGTCTCCCCCTGAGACTCCAGAGAAGTCTCAGTCGGAACCACCGGTTCCACTGAAGCCTCTAAAGAACCGGCGTCCAGAACGGACGACTCATCTTGCCTGGGTTTACCTGTTTTGTCTTTGCGCTTCTTGGTAGAAGCGGGCGCCGGAGAGTCCGACGGCATATTATAATTGCACCGCTTACCGAAGACCAGCCTAGCACAATCTAACCTTCGCTTAATAGTGCGCTTATTGAATCTAGCACAAAAGCGACACCCAACAACGTCGTGCTCAGGCCCCAAACAAGGAATGCACAAAGAATGATAATCCCTATGCGGTATCTGTTTCCCACAAGAAATACAGTTATTCACTTTTTCTGACATCCGGTAATACACTGAGGCAAGAAAAAACCAAAATATTCCCCAACGGGGTACTTAGCCAACTTGGATTCGGTCTGAAACTCCGAACTCGAAAAATTTCAGAACGCCGAACGGCACTTGCAACGCTGCTTCTGCATCGGACCATGCGGCAAAAAAGACTGAGGATATGACGTCGGTCATGCGCTTTTGTACCCTGACGTCCTGATGTCAGTTTTAAGCGCCTTGACCGACGTCAGCCTAATACTTTGGTATTCGGGCCGACCGAGGACAGCGGACTACCCATATGTAAGGACTGCAGCAATGTGAGATGAAGAACATCTTACAAGCAAACTATCCAGAACAGACATCATTCCCACAACAGGTATGTGAAGTATATATGCATGTAACTGACTGTAGTACTTGGTCCATAATAATGGGATAAATTATGTAGAATGATTTATATGCGCCATCAGGTGTTGTTGTAATGATGTTCAGCTGAACAACTGCTATGGACAATAGAGTCGGTCCCTGTGGGTAGTGGGCGCCATCATAGTGTGTGTTGTGTAATGGAAAACATGTACATTACTGCGGCCAATAGCTGGTGGTGGAAGTAATGCCATAGTGAAGGACACTTGGGTTCCAGAGCCCACCACTTGTAGGACACTCAAGTTAACATGTAAAGTAGCACACACATAAACACCCCCCCCCCCCAATGTTAGGCTGTGTCCATATGTGGTGCCTGTCTGTGTTGTAGCAAGGCAGAACAGTGCAGCTGTGCAGGAAGGAGAGTTAGAGATTGTGGACCTGATGTCTGAATGCATCCTATATAGATATATATATATATGTGTGTGTGTGTGTGTGTGTGTGTGTAAACACACATATACAACACAATATATATCTACACACACACACACACACACACACACACACACACACACACACACACACGTGTGTATATATATATATATATATATATATATATATATATATATATATATATACATATATATACATATATATGTGTGTGTATATATATATATATATATATATATATATATATGTTCAAATATACAAACACACAGACATGTATATAAATACATGTTCCCTATATTTGCATCACAGTGCTGCATGCTATGTGTGAGGAAACATCACACATATCAATACACACACACATTATATATATATATATATATATACATACATACACAGCAGTAAGTGTGTGCAACATGGATGGTTATGTGACAATGTGAACCCCTTGTTGGTACCACATTGCCCTTGTCTGTGAAGGTGGGAATGGGAATTTGAGGAAGGATAGCAGGTATATTTGTGGAGGTGGGTTGGGTTGGTAGATAGAGAAGACAGCCTACAGGGGTGGTATATGACACGTGGTGGGTAAACACCCTGGATAGTGGGTGTTGGCTGCAATGTGGAAGCCCCATGAGCCCCTATATGGAAACAACGGGAACAAGTCCGCCAGCCATTGCCAGTCATAACAGCAGCTTCACAGCCCTGAAGGTGCCTGGGCTGGAGGCTGAGCAGGAGGAGCATGTGGACCCTGTGATTATGTACTGAGGGTCTCAAGATGATGTAGCACATCCCCCAAGTCTCTGTGGTGCTCCCTATGCAACAGGCCCTAGACCTGGCCTCGGGTGACAGGATCATGTCTGTGTGTGCCCCCGGGGGGGGGACACCATCCCCTGAGGTGGTTCCACCTGAAGGTAGTAGCCCCTAACATCTGGGAGCCATGCTCATGATGTCTGGACATACCCAGGGTGAACAATGGATGACAGCAGTGAGGCCTTGTAAAACCTACTCCAATCAAATCAAGGAGGTAATGGAGTAACAGGTCTTGTGTTGTGATCACTTGCCTAGACATTTAGCAGAATGATAGGTTAATGAGTGTGTGTTACCAAGTGTGATGCAGGATGGGGAACTTACGTGTATAAACATGAAACTGTATGTAAACTCAGGGACAAGTAGGTATTATGGTGGAATTACAGTCAGTGTGTGTGTGTATGTGTGTATGTGTGTACTGTTATGCAATGCCGTACAGGTCTTACAGTGCATTTCTTGTTTTCCCCTCCCAGGTGGTGACGTGGGTCAGAGTCCCTCCTGCATGCAATCTGATGTTGGTGTCCATACAGACACCAAAAATGATGATAGGACAGTTGAGACACAGGTGGTGTTGTCAGAGGCTGAAACTGCGCCATCATTTGACATCCCCCTGTTATCTACCCCAACCCCGCACACAATCACAGTGCCTATAGATACCCCATCACCAATGGCCATAGCAGAGGGACAGTTGGCGGTTGGTGGCAGTGCACAGGAGAGTGTGGTATCTATGCCTGCTGTGTCTGGATACAGCAGGCATAGCTGGATGTCCAGCAGGGCACTACACAGGCAGATGTACCAGGGTGCTCGAGGGAGGGCCGCTGGTCATTATGCCCCTGGCAGAAGTGCCACAACTGGTACCATCAGACGCATGTTTCAGACTGTCAAGGGGGTGCAGGCACTTATGGAACTGTACACCAGACAGCGTCTGAGGCTGAGAGGGCTGTTCTCTCATCTGTAAGCGACAACTTCCATGAACTTGCAGGTGCCCTCCGTGATTACACCGAGGTCATGGTGAGATGGTGGGCCTCATCGACCATGGATTGTCCATGCTAGAACATGTGGTGGAAGTGGGGCAATAGCCCTGTGGACGTAGGCCAGCAACACCATCAGCTGGCAGTCGACGTGGAAGGACACCAAGCCGCTCCCGTAATGGCAGTACCAGCCCCAGCACTGCAGGAAGGAGCTGTCCACACCACACTACAGCAGGCCACGCCCACACGGATCTGGACAGTCCCAGGAGGGACCTGGTTCCAGCGGACATATCATCTGGGGATAGTAGCACATTGAGACCTATTATCTGGACATACTCATGGAACCCCTGACAGGCACAGTCTGCATGTTCATGGCTGGAAGTGGTGAACTGCACACCCTGCCAGGTATGATCTGCAGCTGTCCAAGAAACACCTGTATAGGGCAGAAACATGACAGAACTCTGTGCATGCATACCCACACACTATACAAGCACACCTAGGGCAACCCCATACCTACACACACCACATCACCACACCCATCTCAGCAAATTACACCCCTCACATACGCACATGGTGTCAAACATATGGCCCACCCTCGGTCTCTGGCAAACTGATATCCTCAGTAATGCACACGTACACATTTGTCAGTACTGAGGTGCATATCTGCAGATGGCCATAGGTGTGTACCTGGCTACTGTCCACGGAGAGATGGGAAGTGTAGGGGATGTGTGTACAGTGGTACCATGCCACCTGCCATACGCCAGCAGGCAATCTATCTACAGACACCACTGTGGCAACCCTCAAGGTGAGAGTGACATGCATCAGCCAATCCTCTTGGTGCCTCCGGCAAAATGGCCATTGAGGTGATCCAGTTGACATGTATGCAACATGTATTATAAAACATGGTTTGCGTCTGTGTTGTCGACCCGTACCCAAGCATGTTCTGTTGACTGTGGTAGTGTAGTGGAGGTACCGCATGTGGTGCATACAGGGTGTTGTGTCCTATCTGTGCCAGTTATAACACTGCTGGGCAGACATGTCAGTGTCAGTCAAGCATAGGTTGCCTGTACATATCCAAGCTGGATACCTGCCATCTGCACATCTCTACAGGGACTGACAGACATCAGCTTGCCAACTAGCTATGCAGTAGGATGAATGTTTCGACAGATAGACGTCTGACACCAGTATGTATGTCATTACTACATGTTGGCAGCCCTCACTGACGTGCTGTACAGACAGTAGTCTGCAGTTAATTTCCACATCAGATCATTATCCAATAGGGGATATATACTGTGACACAGCTCACACACCAGGAACACGGCAGTGAGGACTCAGAGTCCATCTATGCATGCAGGGGTGCTTGTTGCCTGTACTACAATTAGCAATCTACTCTTGCTTGGGAAAGCACCGTCAACAGTAGTAACTGTGACGGCATATTACCTGGGATACTACCCTTGTATGTAACACATTCGCATGGATAAGAGTGATGTGCAAGTCTTATATACTCAAATGTCCCAGACATGACACTCACACCCCTTGCTACTGTAATGACAGCACATAGATGCATGTTATGTACATGGCATTGCATACACTTATTACAGATGTCATTACCCTATGTTATCAGATTGTGTTGTGAGCACTGGTTACCAGGGCAGAGCCATGCTTAGCAGGTGTCAGCATTTCTGCAATATAGTGTATAACAACAAACAAACAGTCCTGGATAAGGAGCCTCTTCAGAACAAAACTGAATACACCAAAAAACAGATGAGGCTCGCCACAGCAGAAATGTAGAACAAAAACCTATATATAGTATAGAGTAAGCGCTTTCACGTCCATATAATGCTTCTTCAGACTTCAACAATTGCACTAAACCACAATTCATTTAAATAGTACTACATACAAATTTAGACCAATCATGACCAACTTAATTGCATCATCATGAATATCTCATTAAAACATGTTAAAAACACAGATTAAAAATGTATGTCTATGGGAATATGCATACACCCAAGACACTCTATGAACTAAAACATATTATAAACTAAAACATATAAACATATAAATATTAATGTGAATAGGGACGTGCTGCTAGAAAAGGTTTTAAAGTCACCTTCTTATTGAGTCCATGCCCCTTGTGACCCTGGAGTTTGAGTATCCACCTATTCTCACACTCCTCAGTGGGATTCCTAATGTCACCTAATCTCTCAGTCTTTTTGATCAGTTCTAAGACACTAAATGTAAACTTATGTAACACCCCTACATCTGGAACGTGTCGAGCTAATGCATTGCGATCATCCTCTCTGGTGATCGCATATGCTTGTTCTCTGACACATTCTCGAAGACTTCTGTTCGTTTTACCTATATAAAAAGACCCGTATGTCTGGCAGACAGCCAGATATACTAAATCTCTAGATTTACAATCAGAATAGAAGTTGAATCTATATTCATAGCCTGTATCTGGATGTATAAAACAACTATTACCAGACATATAAACACACTGGTTACATCCTCCACAAGGGAAAGTACCTTGCCTGCTAGACAGAACTGATAATTTCATATTATTTTCATAACACAACAATCTCAATGATTTTGTGTTCTATGAAAAACTAGGTCTTGATCCCACTATCTCTGCAATTCTGTCATCAGTGGTTAAAATACCCCAGTTTTTACTAATGACATCTTTAATCTTCAAATTCTTATTAAAATAGGGAATTATCATCCTATTTACCTTAGCTCGTTGCTCACTGTTATTAGCACTGTCTGTACTACCCTAGTTCTTATACAGGAAAGGTTTCCCTTTCCCCTTTCTCATGGATGTATTTACTTGGTATACTACTTCCACTTCTTTTGTGCTGTATCCCCTTGATAAAAGATTGTCAGCTAGCATGTCTTGCTTCATCTTATAACTTTGATCATCAGTAGTAAGGCGTGACATTCTAAGTGTCTGACTTTTTACAATGTTACGATAGATATGCTGGGGATGCATACTACTGTGATGTAGAATGCTGTTCCTCCAGCAAGATTTTCTATATACTTCGGAATGTATCGCATCGCCTACCTTTAATTATTTGTACATCCAAAAATTCTATTGTAACATCAGAACTTTTATATTCAAACCTCAAGAAATCAGTAGTGCCATTTATATAATCAATAAATTCACTTAACTCAGTCTCAGTACCAGCCCATGTAAAAAAGATATAGTCTACAAAACGTTTGTAGAACTTAATATGCTCACTATAAAAAGTATTTGCCATAATATAATTAATCTCCCAATATGCTAACACAAGATTAGCATATGAGTTGGCACAAGGGGTGCCCATGGCAACCCCTTTTTTCTGTAAATACGTGCCATTATACAGAAAAACATTATTTAGCACCAAATTAAGTAACGCTAAAGTTCTAATAATTGAGTTCCTAGGAATTCCTTGTTCAATTTAAAAAAGTCTCACAAGCTCCATCCCTCTGTCATTCGGAATCGATGTAAATAAGGAGACAACATCTAAAATAACTAATAAATCATTACTCAAATTGTTAGTTAAAAATACATAGTCGCCTTAACTTTCCAAAAATTCTTGACTGTCTTTCAATATAGACGTAGTCTTTTCTACCACTGGTCTAAATTGTTTCTCAATAAAAATCAAATCAGGTTCAATTAGCCACCCACCACCTGAGACAATAGGTCTCATGGGTGGGTTTACAAGAGTTTTATGTATTTTGGGAAGTCCCCTAAAAGTGGGGACCACAGGTTTCTCAACCAAAATGTACTTATATAAGTCCCAGTCAATGGTGTTGCATAGAAAAAGATCATATAATTCAGAATGCATGTTCTTAATCTATCTAGCAGCATACTATTCAATATTTGATAAGTCCCAATGTCTTCCAACATATTCATCATAGCATTAAAATACATATCAAAATCTAAGACCACAACAGCGCCACCTTTATCGGCTTGTCTAATCACTATAGCATTATTATCTTGCAGTTTTTCTTAATGGCTTTAAATTCATCATATGTCAAGTTATAAAAATCTGGTTTACTTTTTAGATTATACAACTCAAATAAGTCTTGTTCAAATGCTTTCTCAAAGGTTTCTAATAATGGATGTCCTTGAGGTATAAAAGTAGAAGGTTTAGCAAATACATTTCTACTTTCCATAGCATTATCATCAAATAAAATTCTTAAATTAACTTTTCTGATAAACATCTTTACATCCACAAGAATGTCAGTAATGTCTGCTGATTTAGATGGTATAAATGAGAGGCCTCAATTAAGTAAAGGCCTCTCACTCTCTGTTACAGTATAACTGGATATATTTATCACTAAGTCTTCGATACTGGCCTGAGTACCTTCCTTTGGAACTCATGTCTTTCTCCTGACATTTTCCATTTCCTGGTACGTCCCTAAGGCGACCAGCCGACCAAAGTCATCTGCCGGATGGGCAAGGGAAAATAAAACGATGGATTATTACCCTGAGAATTATTCAACACAAGGGATGTACTTTTCTCCAAGACGCAATCCTCCTCCCTCATAACATCAGCCATTGCTGAAACCAGCTTGTTGTTAATGTGCCCCAACGGGCCTTCTCCTGCATCAAAGTGAGCAATGTCCTCAGACGTTGCAACACCATGTGGTATAGGATCAGTGGGCGTAGGTTGTCGCGTTGACATTATTGTGGTAGGTGTGGCTACTTGTATTGTATTATGAGATATAACAGTTCTGTTATTAGCATTGTGAGCATTATGAACATTATTCACAGTATGATTAATATTATCCCTGGGCCATGAGAAGACTACACTCTGACGGAAATCATCAAAGTCATGCTTTAATTTCTTTTTCTTATCCAACAATTGTTTGTTGTCTAAGATTGAGAGCCCTAACGTTATGTCTGCAGCAAAAACTTCCTTTTCTTCAACAATGATAAGATGCTTAAGGTCGCTCTCCATATCCATAATTTCTCATGTTAATAACATCTCTATGTCCTTGTATTGCTCTATTAATAAACTTGATATATCCATAGCTAGTTTCCAGATTTAATTTTTGCCATCTGGTTAACAGTTCAGGGTAGGTAGTACCGAAGGTCGTCATCTTCAATACTCTCAACCCTCTAGGTACTTCCTTAAAGATTAGGCAAGCCTCCATATGCTGCCTCTGCCACTGTGTAATTCTCAGTTTCTGTAGTGTATTCTCCAGCTTCCGCGTTAGTTGAATCACCTTGATATTCCTTTCTATATTAGTTACACGCTGACCTTCTTTAGTTAATTCTTGTGTGGTAAATTTAAGAAGTGGATTCTCATTCATCCCAATGAATCTCTGTAACATAATAACATCACCATCATTAGTTGATATCACTCTTCACACAGCCATGTTCCAGGAACCGTAGGAAAACTAAAGTAGTGTACAAGAACAAACAAACAGTCCTGGATAAGGAACCTCTTCAGAACAAAACCAAATACACCAAAAAACAGATTAGGCTCGCCGCAGCAGAAATGTAGAACAAAAACCTTTAATGACTGCAGTATAGAGTAAGCACTTTCATGTCCATATAACGCTTCTTCAGACTTTAACTGCACTAAACCACAATTCATTTAAATAGTACTACATACAAATTTAGACCAATCATGACCAACTTAATTACGTCATCATGAGACTCAGAGTTCATCTATGCATGCAGGGGTGCTTGTTGCCAGTACTATAATTAGCAATCTACTCTTGCTTGGGAAAGCACTGTCAACAGTAGTAACGGCATGATACTCTACATGCCAGTGCGATGGCACATTACCTGGGATACTACTCTTGTATGTAACACATTCACATGGATAAGAGTGATGTACAGGTCTTATATACTCAAGTATCCCAGACATGACACTCACACCCCTTGCTACTGTAATGACAGCACATAGATGCATGTTATGTACATGGCATTACATACACTTATTACAGATGTCATTACCCTGCTATGTTATCAGACTGTGTTGTGAGCACTGGTTACCAGGGCTGAGCCATGCTTAGCAGGTGTCAGCATTTCTGCAATATAACAGCTAAGCACATTTGCACACTGGTAAGCGAAGCCTACACGGTGTAAGCGCCCGTACATTTAACCATACCTTAGCACCGCTTAGCTTGTGCTTAAAGCTGCTCAAAACTGCTTTAACCACTCTGTATCCAGCAGCCCTTGTTCTGCCCAGCAACAAAATAAACAGTCCTTGCATGTCTTGAACCCAGGACCCTGTACACTATAGTCACAACAGTTAACCACTACGCCATGACAGCTGTGTAGACAGCTGTTTTTTCAAACATCTGTCAGTAGACATATTGAATAGTATTGAACAATCGCTGTGATGTCTACAATTGTAAAGTACATGTTAGTGATATTACTGTTTCATAGTTTCATAGTACAGTACTAGGCTATCTGCCCTAGGGCATTTATAAGCCTAGCCAAAGTGTATGTGGCTTTTGCCACCCCATGTAATGATACAAAAGTGTACAATTTAAATTAAATTTAGTTTACTGTGCCTATATCTAGCAATGACACAGAGATGACCCCCGGGGTAAACCTACGATCACCCATCCATTCATCCAGATTTCTCTTGAAGAGAGTCAGGGAGGGGCTCTGCCTAACATGGGCAGGTATCTTGTTCCAGAGTGCGGGAAGCCTCTGGGTTATGAATCTGTCCCTCCAGCATGTCCTATTCATATTTGTGCTGAGGTTTAGATCTTTAGCTTTCGTGGCTCTGATGGATTTGAATTTTTTGAGGTGGAGCATGTCCATTAATTCTGAATTGGACATGGCCTTGTACGTAAGGCACAGATCACCTCTGAGCAGGCAGTATGCTACTGAATACAGCTGGAGCTTTTCAGTCTGGCAGCATATGACATATGCTGGAGACCCTTGATCCTCTTGGTAAGGTACTTTTGGGGTCTCTCCAGCTGCTGCAGGCGCCGGGTGAGGTACATACCAAACGGGGCATTGTACTCAATCATAGGCCTGATAAGGGAGGAATATAAGGGTACAATGACATCCTTTGATCTGGATGTGAATCCCTTCATGATAAGGTGGGCAAGGTAGAAGGTCTTTCTAACCACTATGGCGACGTGGGTGTCAAATGAGAGGTCACTGTCAACTTGTGTCCCCAGGTCTCTGATTACTTTTTCCGTACTTAATGGATTATCACCTATGTGGTAATTTGTGGGTACTTTGTTTTTTCCAAAGGGGATGACTATACATTTTTTGGCATTTAGTTTAAGGCCATGACTCTGGCACCAGTGATCTGTTTCTGTGAGGCCCTTCTGGAGGATGTGTGTGTCAGCTGGTGTGTCGACTATGGCGCCTAGTTTGCAGTCGTCTGCGAATTTTGTCAGCCCCAACCCCCCCCTATGTTTGCCAGCACATCTGAGAAATAAATGCCGAACAAGAGGGGTCTCAAGACAGAGCCCTGTGGGACTCCACTTGTGACCGGCTTAGAGTCTGACATAGCTCCAGCTATTCTGATTTTGTGGGTTCTGTCCTTTAGCCAGTTTGCAACCCATCTTGTGATAAACGGGTTTACATTTAAGCTGTAGCTTGTCTATGATGCCTGAGTGGGGTATTGTGTCGAAGGCCATTGCCAGATCCAGGTAGGCTGTATGAACTGCTTTGCCTTCATCGATGGCTCTAGTGACTGTTTCAAAAAAGTCCACCAGGTTTAAAAGACAGGATTCTGCCTTTTACAAAGCCGAACTAGGTAGGGTCAATTGTCTGTAGGTCCCCGATGTCTTTGTTTATGAGTTCCATAATGATCCTTTCCATAGCTTTGCAGACCAGGCTGGTCAAGCTTATGGGGCGGTAGTTTCTAGGGTCTGTAGAGGTGCCACCTTTGTGGAGTGGGACCACTGTAGCTGCACGCCAGTGTTCAGGGACGTATCCTGTAGCAAGGCTAAGATTAAACAGCGTTCTTACGTGTGGGTTTAGCTCCTCTAGGAGTTCACGTAGCACGCAACCCGGGACATCGTCATGTCCCATGGATGCTGTATTCTTAGCTTTGCTGTGGGCAGCTCTCACCTGGACAGCTGAGATTTCAGGCAGGTTGCAATCAGCTGAGATACTTATTTCGTCTTTTGGGGGAGAGGGAGGGGAGAAATTTGCACTGAACCTGTCTGCCAGTATGTTGGCAATATCTGTGGGTTCAGTGTATTTTGTGCCGTTATGAACTAACTCTGCGCATATCTGAGGGTTTCCGCCCAGGTTTCTAACATAACTGAAGAAGGCCTTGTGATTATCTTTAGTGTCCTTAGCGATTTTTCTCTCGAAGTTGGCCTTTGATGACTTTATTAGCGAATGTAGTTTTTTGCTAGTGCTGATCAGGGATGCCTTCCCTTTATGGGATTTTGCTCTGTCTTGCAGTAGCTTCCTTCTCTTGTTATAAAGTTTGTTTATGGCTGGGGTCCACCAGATAGGATGCCTGCCTTTGGTGGAAAGGGTCTTGGTTTTATTTGGGATTGCATGATCCATGCATTCTTGGAGATGCCTGTAGAAAGCATTTGTGAAGGATTTAGCAGTGTGGGATGTGGTTTCCACTGGCCCAGGGGGCTTGAAGGATACCATTTCAGTCCTAAGGAGTGTAAAGTCAGCTTTTGAGAAGTTTCTCACTGTGGTCTTTTGTGCTGGGGGTGGAGGTGGGATATGAATATCTAGGGTTATTAGTTTATGGTCTGATCTCACTAGTGAGGGGTATACTTCCGGTGTTAAGCATTTTGTCCCCATGTTTGTGATGATCAGGTCAAGTATATAATTCCCCCTTGTGGAGGAGGTGACTAGTTGTTCCATCGCATTTGAGTTGATGAATTCCAGGAACCTTTGGGCTAGGCTGTTGGGGCTTGAGTAATGCACCCAGTCTATGTCTGGGTAGTTGAAGTCTCCCAATATGATAGTATGTGGTGAGACATTCATATCCTCCAGTGTCTTCAGGAAGGCTGAATAGAGTTCCTGAGATTGCGAGGGTGGTCTGTGGCATGCTACAAGTTGCATAGCAGTTTTGCCTACGGTTAGTTGCACATGGATGGTCTCCAATGCTTCGTGCATTGCCACTAACCTGGAGGTGTGGGCGTCTTTAATGAATATGGACACTCCCCCTCCTTTTGTGGTTTGGCCCAGGTTTTGGGGCCGAAATGCATGATACGAGGTATAACCTGCTAGGGCTGGGGTGCTCTCAGGAGCCTTGATCCAGGTTTCAGTTACTGCACAGACATCGATGCTCTCCATACTGAGGAGTGCTTCGAGAGCCTGCATCTTGAGATTTAGACTTCTGGCGTTGAGCAGCATTACCCTTAGTTTTTTTCCTTTATTGTTTTCTAAGGTGGTGGGTTTGTCTTTTGAGCCTTGCCTAAAAAAGGCACTATGGGGGTGGCAAGAGCCTTAGCCAATATCCGGAAGCCCAGTGGTGACAGGTGCAAGCCGTCCCTTGCGAAACAGCGTGGCTTGTCCAGCATGTCATCCCAAGCAGACAGACATTGGATCCCCTTAGAATGACATCAGTAATTGAGCCAATTATTAAAGCTGATCATCTTGTCTTTGTATTGTGGCATCATTCTTGGTGAGGGCAAAATACTGCTCATGGTCAGGGTCAGGGTCATACCGGCCTGGGCTACATAATCAGAGAGCTCCTCTATGTCTCTTTTCATGTAGTCCAAGGAGGTTCATCTCAGGTCATTCACGCCGGCATGGACAATGATGGAGTCATATTTGTACTTGCTTTGGAGTGACCTGAGTGCTTGTGTTATGTGGTGGATCCTAGCTCCCAGACAGGCAGCTCACCGTTACCCTCTCTTTGTTCAGCCTGGTAAGTGGGACGTCAGTGTGTCTGACTATAGAGTCACCTATTACTAGTGTATCAGGCATGGTGTTTCGCCTTAAGGGCTGTGATTGTTTGGCACACTGACTTTGTGTACTATGTGTTGCTTGTGCAGAGTTTTGAAGTGGTGTTTTCTTGGATGTCTGCTCTGTTGTTT